>NW_012114489.1:6016732-6024640 GCF_000951035.1 Colobus angolensis palliatus | reverse complement strand
GTGTTGTGTGTCTCAGTTCCCCTGGCTAGGAAAAGGGATTCCCTTCCCCCTTGTGCTTCCCAGGTGAGGCGATGCCTCCCCTTGCTTCAGCTCTGGTTGGTCGGGCTGCAGCCGCTGACCAGCACCGATTGTCCGGCACTCCCTAGTGAGATGAACCCAGTACCTCAGTTGAAAATGCAGAAATCACCTGTCTTCTGTGTCGCTCGCGCTGGGAGCTGGAGACTGGAGCTGTTCCTATTCGGCCATCTTGCTCCACCCCCCCTCACTCAATCCTTTTACTCAGGATCAGTTGGTTTCTAGTGGAACTCAAAGTAAGACTATATAATTTCCTTATAGTGAGACATATCAAAGGAATATCATACTACATTATTGAATTTCTACGGTAAACATGAGGGGACATGTTATATGTCAAATAGTGCAAAATACATAAGATAATAAAGACTATCCTAGGTCTATTAACCCAGAAACTGTCTACATGCAAATGATAAAGAGCAAATAGAATATCTGTTGTTACAATGATTACAAACTCTAAAAGCTTCTTTTTAAATTTGATTTTCCATCTTTTACAAATTAATTTCTAGCTTTTTTTCTTTGTTTAAAAGATAAGAGTAGAGTCATTGCTGATATGGGTTTTGTAGGTTACTGTAACTTCTTATCAAAGTTATGGCATTATCAAAATTGTGTGCACCATGACTTGAATATTTACGTCTGTATCAGTTAGTATTTGCTGCATGATAAACCATCCCAAAACTTAGTGGCTTAAAACAAAGAACATTCATTTAGTTTCCAATTCTGCAGGGTATCAATTAAGGCTGGGATCATCTGGTCACTTCTGATTTCGGCTGGGCTTCTTCATAGGTTTGTGTTCTGGCAGATTAGCTGGAGGCTGGAGGGCTAATGGTGCCCTTGGCTGGGAGTACATGTCTCTACTCCATGTCTTCCAGAAGGCTAGTTGAGGCCTGTTATTGTAGCTGTGGCAGGGCTCTAACAGAAAGAGAACAGGCACAAAAGGTTTCTTTGAAGCCTAGGCTTGGAAGCAACACAGTGTCACTTCTACCGTATTCTATGGGTCAAAGCAAGTTAGGAGACCAACGCAGATTCTAGAGATGGGATACTAGGCCACATTTCCTAACGTGAGAAACACTGAAGTCACATTCAAAGGGTGTGCATTCAAGAAGGGGGAAAGAATTGGGTTTCTATTCATAATCTGTTTATACATTTTCAAATTAAAACTAAATGATGATCAATTTAAAACTGAGAAAAAGGAAGCAAAAATATACTTATGTGTTTTTTCAAAGTATTTCTATATTTTATAACAGTTATATATTAGTTATGATGTAATACAACATACTTGTCAAAAAGAAGCATAAATTTAGAATATTTTTTCTGTGGATACTTTTGGAATTACCTAGGGAGGACAGTGTTAGTCACAGTTAAGAAGAAAGAAAGCCTTTGATGTAGAAGGTAATCTCACTTAACTACATGTTATAAATGATCAATGTGCCACCAACCAAATTTGTCAAGAAGAAAATGCCATTTAAAATGACTTCAAATATTTACTATATGTCTGAGGAATTATTTTATTTTAATATCTAAATGTTAACCCCTGGAAAGGAGGCAAATTGTGTGAAAATAGTGACAGATCCTTAATTCTGGTATAGCTCTGCATCGTCTCCAATTACAAGTCCAACTGGCCTATTGCAATAGGAAAGAAAAACATTGATTTTATTCATGTAACTCATTATATCTCTTTTTTCTATTAATGTCGATCACTGAAGTTTGCAGTTCTTCCAATTTCTCAAACATACTCATATATTTTAGACAAAGAATAAAGATCAGTTTAGCTTTGACATTCTGAAACTAGCCACCCTAAATCAAAATTCTACCACTAGGGTAAAAAAATGGAGGTGATAGGATGTTTGTAATAGTAATTTAAGTTTTGCAATGTAGAGATGGTTTCTGGCCTCTTCTTTAATTCTTGTTATGCCCCCAGATAAATTGGTAGATGTTGGAAAATAAATACTTTCTTTAAGTCATAGAGGGTTTCCTGTAAAAATGAACACCACCCTTCCACACACATACACATACACTAGTTGCACATAGAGATCACTCTGTTAGGTTAGGCATTTTGTGGCACATTTATGGTCATTAAATATTTTTCTAGTATGAAATGAACTTCCATATAGAAAAATGGGGAGAAAAATATAGTTGTTGGGCAGGTAGGAAGTCATAATAATAATAGATACCATTTTTGGACCACTATACACAAAGGTCACAAAGCTGAGAAGTGGTAGAACAGAATAGAATACATTTTTTATTTAATCTGTGTTATCTAGAGTAATCAGAGATCTTAGATATTTTTTCTTTATTCCTTAAGAATATAAAAAATTATATGGGAAGAATTAAATCTTGTAATTTGTACAGAGATTTTTTACTTCTTTGATCATTAAGATATGACAAATTTTATGTATATTAAAATTACTATTTTTCAGCTCTCAAATTTTGTAGAAAATACACATATCTTTCCTCTTTGCACTTTTGCTTTTCCTATGCTTCAAACGTCCTCATTTCTCCCCCTTACCTTCTTACTTTAGAAAACAAATCAACACAAAATTCCCAGGATAGCCAAACATTCTCACCAATTGGCAAAAACATGATTAGATATTAGTTTTGAAGATCTGTAAGAGCGTACAGGACAAAATAATCACTAGATAAATGTCTGTATTTTTTACATCTATTCATTATCTTTCTATTTCTCTATATATGAACACGCACATACATATATATATATAGAGAGAGAGGGATTTGCTTTATAACTTTGGACTTAATTCATATTATGATGAAAGTTAAGGTAACAAACCTGTTTTGTTATATTATGTTTACTCAATGATTTTTTAAAGTTTTCTATTAGGCATTTAATTTAAAAGTGAATTGATTTCTGACATCTGTATGTTGTTTAATTTCTCTCTTCCTGGGACTTACAACAAGAGAGAAAAGTCAAGGAAGGAGATTTAGAATGAAGTTATGTAATCTGTTTCTGCCAAAGACAAAGAAAAGTACTTTATGCACATAGATGAGATCGTGTTTCTCTTTTTAATTGTATTTCCTTCTGGCAATGTAAAAATTCAGGAGCATCCTTTGTTCATATGAAAGACTAATGCAAAATCAACAACTTGAACTTGATTCTATCAAATTGCAGAATGCCACTTACGTATTGATAAAGAAAATAACAGTAAAATTACAATTTTCCCCAAATATCTTAGCATCTTAGAGCTTTTACAACTACAAAATAATTCATTTTCTATGAACCTGTAGCAGAAATAGGAAATCTTTCTCTGCATACCTGCAGGTTTTCTATCTAAATAACATCTTTTAGCAATTCTACAGATGACCTCATTTTGAGAAGTGACATGGGAGATTAAACTGTAGGAACTGCAAGCATTCCAAATGATACATATAAGTGTGTGCTGAGTGGCTGAGTGAAAAGGGAAAGGACGCACTGTTTTTGGACATGACTACACCACTACCCACATTGTGACCCCTTTCACTGTAGTGTTTCTATTGGTCAATAGAAAAGCTATTGCTTTGGTAGTTTAAATTCACTAAATATGTAAACATTTCAACAAACTATAAGTCAGGGAAGTCATCAGCATCTTTTGACAATATGATGACAAATGATTGGCTTGTTAATAATTTCATACTGTAAAATACAGCAAGATAAGACCATTAGAGGATTTTACTTTTCTGTTGGTTTGCCAAGACTACTGTGGGACTGAAAAATGAGTAAGAATTAGACCATGATATTCTGTAACTGTGGAACATCAAATAATTTTCCTAGTAATATGTAGACCATTGAATGTCGATATTGCCCCTCATTAAAACTAACGCATAAAATTCGTTAAGTCCTTGGATTATTTGTTTCTTAAAACATAACAGATTCCCCACTCCTTGTAGGATACAAAGATTTCAAACTCCATGTTTGTCTTCATAAACGACTATGGATATATGGAAGGTGGTGTCTGCATCTCCTAAAATTGTATTACGTGTTTGTGGGCTCAGTTGTAAACATGAATGAAGGCATGAACTCTGAACTTGCTTGTAATCTATATAACCAGAACTTTTTTGAGTCTATACCATCCCCTTGTGTTCTGCCCCAGTCCAAGCCCCTCTATCCAGCTTTGCTAGTTAACTATTACTTAGTTTTGTTTTCTAAAATTCTTGATAGGGACAATCAAATGCATGGTTATCTGTAACCAGATTGCTCCTGGAAATAATAAGTTTAGATTATTTTCTCCTCAAAATGTGTCTGCAGAATAACTTATGTAGTAAATGTCATGTCGCTATGTTCAAGTTATTTCGAGCAAGAAGTCTCACCATTTTCATTCATATTCTGTAAATCATTGATTTCCACTTTATGCTGTTCCCAAAGACATGGTTCTGGTTATCTCTACATTGAAGTGCTTCTTGAGGATTTTCCCTCAGAGAGACTCAGTTAATTTTTTTCCAGGAACAATCAAATTCCATTCCCTTTGTTGCTTCAAAAGTATATTTCTGGCCACAATGACACAAGGATACATAACTTGGCAAAGGATTTGAAGTTGCAGTTTGAGTATATAGTGTTGGAAATTCAGAGTTATTTATTTGTTTGTGGAAATAATCCAATATGGATTTGTGTGGGATTCATTTCTAAATCCAGTATTATATGGTTCACAATTACTTTGGAATGTCTTTATTTACCCTTTGTTCACAACTATTATTATTTTTTCCTTGCCGTCTTACATTTTGATTAAATTCTTGCTACTTAAACTGTGGCCCACAGATCAGCACTATCACCATTGCCTGGAAGTCATCAGAAATGTAGAACCTCGGACCTCACCCCAGACACTGAATCAGAATCTGTATTTTTAAAAGACCCTCTCATTGGATGATTCATACACACATTAACGTTTGAAAAGCACTGTTCAAAAATATTTCCTGAAATGAAAAAGAAAATTTCACTTGGTCATCCTAATTTGCAGATAATATACTCACTACTTTTCTCAGGCCTAGACCACCATGGGCAAATACATCTTTGCCTGGATGCTGACTGTTCAAGATGTCTCAAAACACACTGTTTATTTTTTCAGACACTAAATTGAAAATGTACCATTTTCATGAAAATGCTTTTTCTACATTAACATGTGGTATTTTATTTCCTGAGTCAAGAGCTTCACTAATCAATACAGCACACAATACCATTTGGCTATTTAGAGTTAAATTAACTAAAATCTAAATAAAATTTAAAAATCTGTTCCTCAGTCACTCTGGTCACATTTAAATACAGATTCTGTATTGGATAGTGCAGATATTGACCATTTAAATAATCTCAGAAAGTTTTATTGGACAGCAACTGTCTAGAGACTGCCACATTTTAAGTTGGGCTTGAGACTGTCAGTTGCAATTGCTTCCAGATCAGACTGGCAGCTTCAGTGAACCAGAATAACCAGTTGAAAGAGAAAAATCTAGTTAACTTAAGGGGTTATTCCCAGTGCACTTGGTCTATTTCTGAAATATAAAGCTATTTTATGCAAGTTAGGAGTGCAGGAGGAAAGGTAGTAGAAAATGCCCCATCCTCACATTCCTCTACCATTATAAGGACATCACAGCAAGAACATCCTGCTGGAATGGGGACTTGGAATGAAAGCATAGACTCCAGTTCCCAATCAATTACTGAATGTGTGATACCGAGTAAGTCATTTGACCTAAGTATGTGTTTGCTCATCTGTACAATGAGGATATTGTGTTCAGTGGCCCTTAGGGTTCCATCTGTTTCTGTAATTCCCAGTCTGTGTATTAGAAACCTCTAATTCTGCTACCTGAAATCAACCTATAATTATCATGAATATCGTTTAATGAGGGATGTGTATTTGCTCTGCATCAAACACAGGTGCTGGAGTTACAAAGAATTTTCACAAAGCATCTTCTCTCAAATAAATCATTTTATTGAGAGGAATTGTCTGAAAGTAAATTCCCTTATACCTCAGGAGGATCCAGACTGAATCACTGAACTGAAGGAATGGTATGTTAAAACTTCTTTCTATTTTCACTGTTTATTATAAAACAAGTCTTGGAAGAATTTATTATAAGGATTAGTAGTAGTATGCATATATATGAGTGAAATATTGTCAAAAAACTTACTTAGCAAGAAGTATACATACAAATATAGATATCAGAAAGCACACATTTATTAGAAATGCATGTTCATATATTTTTAAAGTTTTAGAGTAGACAGTCATAGAAGTTTGAACAGTACTTGCCTGGAGGAGAGATAGACAGGAAAACAATAATAGTGTGAGAAAACTACTTTAAAATGACTATAGGATTCCATAAGTGCACAAAAGAGAGTATACAACCATGAGTGGGGATCGGGGGCAGGACAGCTTCTTGGAAAATGTGGTTCTTGAATTGAATCATCAAAGTGGAAAGCAAAAGTGATCCAGGCAGAACCAATAGCATGTGTGAAGACACATATGAACTAACCAGCATGAAAAATGTAGGAACTGCAACTGTTTTAATGTGGCTAGCAGTACATTATGCCAGGAAAAGATAAGAGACAAGGACAGAGAGGAGGACATAAGTTATAAGCTATGGACGTAAGCTTATATATCTATACCTATATACATCTATATCTATTTATATATGGCTTTCCAGAATAAAGTTTCCAATTTAATAACAATTTCTCAAAGTATTTCAGCTATAACCCTTTGGCCAAAATTAATTTTTCTTCAAATAGTTCTCTTAAAAATTGGGGTAAGGTAACTTTTAAAAATAATTTTAATGATTGCCAAATTATTATAGAGAAAAAAAGGGAGCATTTTGATAATTTTGCAGGTTTCCATGTTTTATTAAACTAGCTTAAGCTTAGTGCAAACACTGAAGCACTTAAGTAAGACCTTTGAAAGACTCTAAGAATTTTCCAAATGCTTTCAAAGATTTGACCTGTTCTAAGCAGCAGACATTGCTTATCTTTCTAATTTCCAATGTTTAGCGCCGTTCTTATTTTTATTCTTTTTTTATTTTTTTTTCAATCCTGACATTTAGAGAAACATAAATAACATGGGAATATGACTTTGATTTTTCTCAGGAGAAAAAGAAAAATATTATTTTTTTTACAACAAATAGGTGTTTTTTGTTGTTGTTGTTGTTGAGACAGAGTCTCGCTCTGTCGCCCAGGCTGGAGTGCAGTGGCGCGATCTCTGCTCACCGCAAGCTCTGCCTCCCGGGTTCACGCCATTCTCCTGTCTCAGCCTCCAGAGTAGCTGAGACTACAGGCCCCCGCCACCACGCCCGGCTAATTTTTGTTGTTGTTGTTGTTGTTGTTGTTTGTATTTGTAGTAGAGACCGGATTTCACCGTGTTAGCCAGGATGGTCTCGATCTCCTGACCTCGTGATCCGCCAGCCTCGGCCTCCCAAAGTGCTGGGATTACAGGCGTGAGCCACTGCGCCCGGCCAAAAAATACTATTTTTCTGAAACACATGATGCTACTTATAGTCATGGAAATGGTTGAATGTTTATCAAATTGATAAATACCCCAATAAGTATACCAATAAAGTATAACAATTATCCAGCATAATTTTATATATTAATCTAATTACTATAAATGTATTCACAATTACCTCTGATTAATTATAGATGCTATTATTTTTTGCTAGAGTTATTTAATGAAGAAAAATAGGCTCATGCCTGTAATCCCAGAACTTTGGGAGCCGAGGCATGTGGATCACTTGAGGCCAGGAGTTCAAGACCAGCCTGGCTAACATGGCGAAACCCATCTCTACTAAAAATACAAAAATTAGCCAGGCGTGGTGGCGGGCACCTGTAGTCCCAGTTACTTGGGGAGCTGGGGCGGGAGGACAGCTTGAGACCAG
>NW_012114489.1:5985443-6016668 GCF_000951035.1 Colobus angolensis palliatus | reverse complement strand
AAAAAAAAAAAAAGAAAAAGAAATATAATGTGAAAATCAAAGAGACTTCAAAATAGATTTATGTTTACATTATCTTACAGGAAATAAGTATATTACTGGGAATATATTGCCTACCCACCTGAAATACTTGAGTTTATTCAAGGCATAAGGGCACTAGACAAATTAACTTTCTTCTGCCAGGCCATAAATAGTATAAGAAGCACCATTACATTTTCTTTTTTCTCCCTTTCACTGATTGCATACCTCTTGGCTTGGAAATGTAACTATAAAATACTTAATAATAATAGGTTTAAGACTTAAGTTGCTCTAATCTTTTTGTTGGCTGGCCAATAGCATCAATTCACTCCTAGGTTTGCTTTGGAGAGGAATTATGGATATCTAAAAACCCTATTAGGAAAACAGCCACTATTTATCATTTCTAATTTTCAGGTGGATTAAAACTAATATTGATTGACCCCAAATATTCAGCATAATAGTGATATTTCATAAGTTTTACTTTAACATTAAGGAAGATATCTGTACTGTAGGCTACAAGTTAAAAAGTTATATCAATTTGCATCTCTGTAGAAGACTGTTTTTAAAATCTTTTTTAAATTCTTAAAAAAGATTCCCTGTGAAAGCGTTGCATTCTGAGTTTTATCACCTTAATTGACCATGAAAAGCAAATATTTTTGTGACATATTCAGTTAATAACATTTAAGTTACAGTCAGCAAGGCAAAATTTCCTTTCAGAAATTAAAGAACAGTCGCAACTTTACTACTTCTACTATTGATTCCAGGAGTGCAAAACTCTGAAAATGCTGAGAAGGAAAAAATTCTTTATATTAATATTTTGTTTTTTATAGTATATTTCTTTGTTATCCATCCTATACAATTATTTTGTAGTATCAAAGCATTTTCAACAAGGACAAAGGAGAACAAGATGCTTTTTAAAAGACATTTTCACTCTCTGTTAACAATAGATGGATATTTGGGAATATAAAATTTTATCAAATTCACTTTTAAGTTGACTATACATGACTTAGAGGACAAGCTCTAGAGAGGAAGATTTCATCAACTGTGATATACTGACATCAACAATGTGAAAATTACAAATTAGCAATAAAATATTTTAATTCACATAATATCTTAGGATATTGAAAGCCTAAAGTTATGTTTAATAGAAAACATTTATTACATACTATGCACCAGTCATTTACTAAGCCATTACTTAAAATATCTTTTTTGTAGACTCTTGAAAAAATTATGTTACATCTTTTTAGCAATTAAACCAAGGTTCAGAAAAAACATGGTGCAGAACACTGAGCAAATAGATGGTAAAATATTATGTGGATTTCAAAGCCAGAGTTTCTGAGCTCTGGTATACTCAAAGCCTCCTCTGTTTATTTGAATGGGCATTCAAATTTTGACTTGTCTTCCTTCCCAAATGATTAAGTTGATTATAATTTGTGGATGCCATACACACACACCTATATAAGAAAATAAATTTCTCTATCATAAATAATATATTGGTCAAGGGAATAAAGTACTTGGATTAAATAAGAACAGCCAGGTTTAAAATCTGAGTGTCTGTTGACTTGCTATGTAGCCTTAAGAAAAGCCGTTTTCTTGCTCTGCATATCAGTTTTCTCATTTCTTCTTGTATCCTTTAGTTCTCTGCTGCAATAATACTGCAAAAACAACTGCTAAATTCCAACTGCTTACAACAATAGATGTTCTTTTTTTTTTGTCACTGACAAGTTGGCAGGTCAACCAGAGGACCTTTGTTTCAGACTGTGGGCTGGGTCTAGGTCTTACCCACATGTCTTTCATTGGAAAGGAACAGTTATTTTTGGTGTACATATAGAAGGACAAGAGGCCAAGCCAAACCACACAAACACAGTTAAAGCTTCCACTCACATTATATTTGCTAACTATTCATAATCCAGAGCTACTCAGATGGTAAAACTCAAAGTCAATGGAACAAAGAAGAAAAATCTACCTACTGGATTAATAGACACTACCGAGTTTCAGGGCAAAAGGAATGTGTGGAGAATTCAGTTTCAGGGAGAGAGGAAAAAGTTAGGAATGACAATTGAATCTACTCTATTCCTTTTCAGCCACCGAATATGTAGCTGTGCTTTGATATACGAAACTATTTCAACAAACCTCATTTCAAAGGGCTGCATATTTACATGTAGCTTTAGAAATGATGTGCATGTGCAAGAATCCTTTGGTGGAATTATGTTATATTATTTACAGGCTAATAAAAAATTCACATTAGAAAAATATGCTTGCTTTTAGTAGATTAAAATTTAAATACATACTATGAGGCTCTGATAGCATTAATTATTCATTTCATCTACATTGTTGTTTTGCTTACATTATTTCAAGAAATAGAAACCTTATAGAAGCTCAGCAATTACATGAGTAGAAATGTGATTTTTAATTTAGTTTTACGTATTTCCTTTGTTAAATAGGGCATGTAATTTACCGTGCGTAAAACACAGCTCTCCCTATTGGTACCAAGTTGGCAGGCAATTTGGTTTTAATCCTGTCCAGAGATTGCTTGTGCATTCCCATACATTTCAACTCTGATCTTCTAATGGTCATTTGTTGTGCTGTGATTACATGGATGAACTGCAAGGAGATCATTTGACTAAATTGTCAACTTAAGTGCACAGTATCTGTGCAAGGGAAAAATGCTGCAATTCAGAATAAAATAGGCTGGTGGTGATTTACAATGAAGTTTGACACTTTAAAAATAATACAAATATACCACTTTAAAAATTCTGCCCATGAAAATGTCTTAAGAGGCAATTCTCTTTGTTGTTGACAATCCCAACAGAATGGCAAGATTCAACATGAGTCTGAAAATATAAATGCATTTTTGCTCCTATGGTTAGTAATGGTAAAGCAAAAAAGTGTCCAGAAGTGACATCACATCTATGGGAACTGAGAGTCGAGTTTTGTGCAGCATATTTTTTGTTCTTGGTATTTCTATTAACAGAAAAAAACGTGCCCATTATAGGCTTTTCCCAAGAATACTATAGTTCTTGGCTCAAAACACTATCACTTCCTTCAGTCCTTCCTTCCATGCAATAATAATAAAATACAAAATTTGACAGTTTAGATACAAGAGATTGAAATCTGGAAAGGCCAAAGTCCAAGGTGGGTAAAAATCTCTTTCTTGGTTTATAGGGCTTGCTACACCATCCCCCTTTTACTCATGCTTTATCTGGAAAGTCTACAAAGGTTGTACACTTCTAAACACCTTGCTTTTGATATCTCAGTGTCCAGTTCTCATGTACATGACTTCACATGCTAAACCTAACACCTGTGTTCCTCTGAAACTTGAGGGCACTTAATTTCACTGTGGCTTTTATCCTTTTCTCATTATTAGCTAGCATTTAGTGAGAATTTTCTAGCCTAGTTACATGCTATACCTGTATCATGCCATCTCCACTATCTAGTAATTAACTGTTCTCTGGTTCATTCTCTTCTGAAAATTGGAAATAATCATAGTACCCACCTTGTGTGGTTAAGGATTAAATAAAATGATGGATGAAAAGTGCTGCTATGGTTTGGGTATTGTTTGTTTGTCCTCATCAAAACATGTTAAAATTTGATCCCCAATGTGGCAGCGGTGAAAGGTGGGTCTTAGTGGGAGGTGTTTGGGTCATTGGGGCAGATCTCTCATGAATAGATAAATTCCCTCTAATGCCTTCCTGCTAGAGTGAGTTCTCACAGGAATGGATTAGTTCCTGAGAAAGTAGACTTCTAAAAAGAGTCTGACTTTGTTTTTTTTTCTGTTTTGGATGACCTCCCGCCAGGTAAACTCTGTACATGCTGGCTCCCCTTCTGCTTTCCTCCATGAATTTAAACAGTCTGAGGCCTTCGCCAGATGTAGATGCCTAGTCCTAACATTTTCAACCACCAGAATCACGAGCTAAATAAACCTCTTTTTTTATATAAACTACTCAGTCTCAGGTATTCTGTTATAGCAAAACAAAATGGACTAATATGAGTGCTTTTTAAAAAGTGCCCAGAATATAGTAAAAAACTAAAACAACATACTTCCATTCATCCATTCAACAAATATATCACAAATATCTGCAACGCGCCCATACATTGTTCTAGGCACTGGGAATTCAATCTTGAACAAGACAAATAAGAATCCTATTCTCATGAAGTTGATATTTCAGTGAGAAGGTACAAACAATAAACAGATAAAATAAAAAAGAAAGGTACTAGTAATAAAACCATTCTATAAATGAGAAAATTGAATCTGAGAGAAGATGGGTAACTTGCTGAAGGTCATAGAGCCAAGATTAGAATCTAGGATTATGGCACTTCAAAACTCAGGCCTTAAACCTGCCGTCATCCCAATGCTTTTATGCTCATTATGATCCCTGAAACAGTTTCCCACTGCAGCATTCCTCTTGTACCCTTTCTACTTCATACTCTAAAATCACTATAACATATTTTTGCCTTTACTGAAAGTTGACTCTCGTTTGAATTGATTATATCATTATTACAGTGGTTCTCAAACTTCACTGCATATTGGAATCACTTGGAAGTCTCTGATACAATACTGATGCTTGGGTTGCCAGCATAGATTCTGCTTTAATTATTCGGGGGTGTGGACCAAGTGATTCCAATGTGTAGCCTTTTAGAATTATGGCTGTTAATACGTCTAGTTTGCATGTATCTGAAAGGGTTATCATGAGGTCGCTTACTTTTGAACTTTACCTTCCTTTTTTTTTTCCTGGGAAACTTTCCTGTAGTCTTTGGAAATCCCTATCATTAGGAATAATTCCTGCAATTCCTTTGATATAAGTAGATTTCTCTCTCTTCCAAATGATTGCTTGCAACTTTTTTCAAAGGTCCAAGTATTCAAAGTACTTCCAGTTACTTGAAGATGGTGTCTGCTTCCCACTATATGGCCTTGTTGGATAGTCTCTCAATCCCTTCATTTTATTCCAATCTCTTTACTAGCCCAATGAAAACCACATTTCTGAGAAGTATCTCTTTATTATGTCTATATTACTCATCCGCAAGTCATCTGCACTAGTTGCATTTCTATCCAGTCTGCATCTTCATGTGTTACCAGAATATTGCATGCTCAACTCGGGATGTGAGCACAGTACAGTTTTTAGTCTCATCTTGCCCATTTTATTCAGTGGTGTAATTTAATACTATTAATGAACAGGACTCAAAACAAACTCATCCTTTTTCTCATATTTAGTCCACAGAACACACTTGAACATTTCATGCTCCCAAAGATTTTAGGCTATTCCCAAAGTAACCACCTAAATCTGGTGATTACAAATACTTTAAGCTCGCTCAAACAGAAGTCAAGCACTGGTCCCCCATGTCTCATTACGGCAGATGTAGAGCTTTCTGACTGTCCATATGGAAGTCTCCTTTTAAAGAGGAAGGTGGTGAATCATAAATGTCCAAATAAATCTCTTCCCTACCCATTATTTGACTTATTTTTATAATGAAATGGAATGGAATGCAATCCACATTTAGAATGGAATATATCCTCAACAATTTTTCCTTCATTTCTTCACCTGAATCCATTAAGATCAATCTTAGCATCATTATAACTGGCACAAAAAGACATCATGTGCCTTATGATGTGATGGAATGAAGTATTATTGCTCTAAAAATTGAACCTAAATCAAATTATCATCTAGATTTAACTCAGAGCTTACAGGAAATACATGGCATAAATGAACAAGGTAAATGATTAAGAAAGCACAGAACTAAAAATATGTAAGGACACATGAGCTAGTTTCTCCAAAAAATCAATGACAAAGGGAAGAAGTAGGAGTGGTGAGCTCTTATAAAATAAAAGAGACTTAAAGGACAAAAGAGCCAAACATGAGAGGCAGATGTTTGGAATCTAATTAAAAAGAAAAAAAAAAAACTAACTGCAAAAATCATCTTTGAGAGAATGAGTGAAATAACTAGAAATATTGTCTAGTTTTTACATGCCATTAAGAAAGTATATAAATTTTGATAGATACAAAAATAGCATAATTGTCACTGTAAAAATAAAAATATTTGGCCAGGCGCGGTGGCTCACGACTGTAATTCCAGCACTTTGGGAGGCCAAGGCGGGCGGATCACGAGGTCAGGAGATGGAGACCATCCTGGCTAACACGGTGAAACCCCGTATCTATTAAAAATACAAAAATATTAGCCGGGCGTGCTGGCGGGCGCCTATAGTCCCAGCTACTCTGGAGGCTGAGGCAGGAGAATGGCGTGAACTTGGGAGGCGGAGCTTGCAGTGAGCTGAGATCCGGCCACTGCACTCCAGCCTGGGTGACAGAGCAAGACTCAGTCTCAAAAAAAATAAAAAATAAATAAAATAAAAATAAAAATATTTGAGAGGCCGAGACGGGCGGATCACGAGGTCAGGAGATCGAGACCATCCTGGCTAACCCGGTGAAACCCCGTCTCTACTAAAAAATACAGAAAACTAGCCCGGTGAGGTGGCGGGCGCCTGTAGTCCCAGCTACTCGGGAGGCTGAGGCAGGAGAATGGAGTAAACCCGGCAGGCGGAGCTTGCAGTGAGCTGAGATCCGGCCACTGCACTCCAACCTGGGAGACAGAGCGAGACTCCGTCTCAAAAAAAAAAAAAAAAAAATTTGTATCATTTATGCACGCACAATATTTGCATGTAAAGAGGTACAGTGTCTGAAATTAAGTTTTTTCACCTTCTAAAATTTTGGAGAACAAAAAGTGCACAATTGTTTATTTGGGGAGTGGTTGTAATATATTAGTTTCTCTATGAGTATACTTAAAATTTTCTGTAATGAACTTGTAATATCAAGTTTTGCTTTCTTAATTTGAGTTCCTTGTTGTGTTGCTGAGTTTTGTTGATTCATATCTTCAGGGATCTGTACATTTAAAACTCCCCCCAGGTGAGTCTGCCCATTGGCTAGATGTAATTATCCATGAAAGTGATGATTCCCAGCTGGATGTTCAGCGGCAGTGCCTCAACAGCTCAGGTGTCACATATTCATCTGAAATTAGACCTACTTAAGTCTTTAGCATTGGAAACAGGTCTCCGGATGTGTGGCTATGCAAATCACCCTATTTTATTTTTGAGCAATTAGAAAAATGTGGCTATTGTGGGGTTATCCTGACACTGTTGTTTTTAACTTTTAATTGATACAGACAATAAACAAATCATAAGTGTTACGATCTATCTGGTTGTAGTTTTAATTTGCATTTCCACAATAATTAGTGATGTTGAGCATTTTTTCATGTATTTGCTGGCCATTTGTATGTCTTTTAAGAAATGTCTATTCAGACTCCTTGCTCATATTTTAATTGTTTTTTTCCTTGCTATTGAGATGTTTTAGCTCCTTATATATTTTGGATATTTGTCCCTTACTTGATGTATAGTTTGCAAATATTTTCTCCCAATTTATGTATAGTCTTTGCACACTGTTAATTGTTTCTATTGCTGTGCAGAAGCTTTTTAGTTTGATATAATCCCATTTATCTATTTTTGCTTTTGTTACCTGCAATTTTGAGGTCAAATCTAAGAAATCATTTACCCCTCACTGTACTGTCCATTTTTTCCTGTTTTCTTCTAGGAGTTTTACAGTTACTGTTTTTATAGTAACTTCTTATAGTAAAATTTTCAATAGTTCCCCTAAAAGAAATTAATCATGTTGGTTATCTCAGGCTTGCAAAGATTGTTAAAGCCTAATCAGAATATGGCATCCTGTTTGCCTTTTGACTGTATGTATTAGCATTACATCAAAGTCACCATATTTTAAAGAGGGTAGTAGACTTTATTCATCTTCCTATGTGATAACAGACTGTCCTCTTGGAAATACAAGATATTAAAAGTCCAAGGTCCTAATCCATAATAGTGATTCTTACCAGGCAGTGTCTAGCAAATACGCCTCATCATAAGTTTCACCTAAGATACTTGTTAAAAACTCAAGCTGTGGGCTCCCTTCCTGGAGATCCCTAAAGATTTTTATTCAGTGGGTTCTGAGTGGGCCACTTATTGTATTTTTAACAAGCTTCCCAGATGATTCTTATTAAAACCTAGCTTTGAGAAGCACTGCTCTAAACTAATGTAATTCACTCTAGGTATGCGACATGCAGATGTCTTTTTACTGCCACCAGTAAGCACTGCTCCTGGGAGGTAGCTTGTGCAGAAAGTCCATCAGCAAAGACATAGCTAAAGTAGTTATATCCTTGTCCAGGTTTGCTCAGCCTGACAGACTCAGATTGCAGTAGGTCTGAACTACACACTATACTCACCTGGGAAACTAGAAAAATGCTAGTACATAAAACAAAACACCAGATGGATATTCTTTCATTGCTACATAGTACGGCTCCCGTATTTTTATTTTTAAGTCTCCTATGTGGTTCTAAAATAAAGCTAGATTTGAGAACCACTGATGTTGAGTTACACAGTAATCAGTTGCAATCTTAGCTAATATTGTGCTTCTTAAAGAGCATGAGTTTAACAGTGATGTCACTGTGCCATGAGGTATAAAAGACAATAGCTCAAATTCCAATCTCATTCTTCCCCGAAAATTTATGTTGTATGTTCATCTGTGTTGTATGGGATGAATAGGGTAGGTTTGGACTTAGCTTCTTGATCACCTTTGACTAAATTTCCCCTTTGGTGACTTTTGTTCCGTATCCTCTGCATTATATATTTTTTCCTTTTTATCTAGACATTCAAATTAAATGTGGAATTCAGCCTCTTTCCCCACTCAATAAAGTTTTATTAAATAAAAGTAGACTGGACTAAGAGGAGTTTAAATAGTTTGTTGCTTAATGACATACACACACGTGCGTGCATGCACACACACGCATGCACACACATACACAGACACATATATTTAAAAATATTTACTGAATGGTCCTAAAACACTCAGCTACTCTGCCACATTACATGAATATTGCAACTCTTCTCTGATCTTGGGAGTAGAAAAGGAAATATGGAAAACCAAATTTGGAGTTGCCCAATTGCTTTAAATATAATATAGATTAGCTCAAAACACCACTCCATGGTATGTAGAAAGTCCAAACATTTCTGTAAAGCTTCTCAAGGCCAATGTTATCATGTGTACTTCTGACCATAAAGTGCATTTTCTCTTTAAATTGGTCCAGATGATGATGATCTAAAGAGTCATTCATACATTCCCTGTTCTGCACCATGCTGAGTTAGATATAGAACTCAGTTCATTTCATTCGTCAGCACAAAAGACCATTGGATAGCAAAATTTATTGAAATACAGGGCATATGGGGGGATTTGCAGAGCTGCAATGTAAAAGTAAAACCAAATAATGGAATATCTGTTTAAAAGAAAAGTCTTTCCGTAATTTCTACAACTTAAACTTAAACCTTGCAAGTTTTGTTGCATATAGAATACTGCAAACATTGGCCTGGTGGTGAATAAGTTTACCCCAAATATACTTTATTTTATATATATTTATGCACATATATACATATATATAGTTAAAATTGCTATGTGGCAAATTTTGATTTAAATTTTAAAATTCAACATTTTCTAAAGTGTATAGGTTTCAAAGACTAAAATGTCTTTTGTCTATTGAATACTTGTCTATTGAAGATTCAAGAATTGTGGACAAAGTTGAAATTGATGTATATGAGCAGGATGAGGATATAAGTTATTTGACATTCAAAAAAGTTTTTTAAATGTAAAAAGGTGCATAAACAAAATTGTGTACAAATTCCAAGATTGGACAGTTTACAAAATGTGAACTCAGACAGCCAATAAACATATGAAAAGATGTTCAAACACACTAGTTACTGAGGAAATGCAAATTAAACCCCAATAAAATGCAAATTATAAGCACAGCGAAATATCATTTCATATCAATTATGCTTAGAAAAAAATTAGTAAGTTTTATCAAAGATGTGAAGAGCACAATTTAGTTGACATAAATTTCTCTCTAAATTAAAATCCTTGAAAATTCTCCACTAGATTAATTCTGTGTGAAGTTAAGAAACGCCACCGAATTCAATAAGCACTACACAATTTATATATTACATTGCATTGACTGTATAAGTATCTTGTTTCTTTGTTTCTTTAATTGTTGACAGTCTTCCCCTTAAGTATGTAAATCCACTCAATGAAGTCAAGAATCATATTCATCATATCCACTGGATCATAAATATATTATTTCACTTAGCAGAGAGATCCACATGGTTTCTGCTCAATAATATTTTTGAATTGATAAATAAATATAATTTTTTAACATTAAAAAGTTCATTATCTTATGGTAAATTGACAATTTATAATTGTTTATATTTATGTGGTACAAAGTGATGTTATGATGTGTGAATACAATGTGGTGTAATTGAATCAACCTAGTTAATCTATACATCACTCCAAATATTTAATATTTCTTGCAGTAAGATCATAAATCATGCTGCTATAAAGACACATGCACACGTATGTTCATTGCGGCACTATTCACAACAGCAAAGACTTGGAATCAACCCAAATGTCCATCAGTGACAGACTGGATTGAGAAAATGTGGCACATATATGCCATGGAATACTATGCAGCCATAAAAAAGGATGAGTTTGCATCCTTTGTAGGGACATGGATGCAGCTGGAAACCATCATTCTCAGCAAACTATCGCAAGAACAGAAAACCAAACACCGCATGTTCTCACTCATAGGTGGGAACTGAACAATGAGATCACTTGGACTCGGGAAGGGGAACATCGCACATCGGGGCCTATTATGGGGAGGGGGGCAGGGAGGGATTGCATTGGGAGTTATACCTGATGTAAATGACGAGTTGATGTGTGCTGACGAGTTGATGGGTGCAGCACACCAACATGGCACAAGTATACATATGTAACAAACCTGCACGTTATGCACATGTACCCTAGAATTTAAAGTATATATATATAAAAAAAGGAAATGCACTCTTAGCAATTTTGAAATGCACAATGCTCTATTATTAACCATATTCACCATGCTGTGCAATAGAGCTCAAAAATAAACATATTTCTGCAGTGCAACTGAGATTTTATGTCCTTTGACCATCATTCCCCCTTCCTCCAGCCTCTATAACCACTATTTTACTCACTGCTTTTATGATTTTGATTGTTTTTAAATTTCATATGTAAGTGAGAACATTCAGTATTTGTCTTTCCATGCCTGGTTTATTTCACTTAGCATAATGTTCTCCAGTTCCATCCATGTTGTCATGAATGACAGAATTTCCTTCTTTTTAAAGGCCAAATAGTATTCCATTGCATATACACATTTTCTTCATCCATTCGTTTGGCAATGGACACTTAGGTTGCTTCCATAACTTGGCTATTGTGAATAGTGCTGCAATGAACATGGACATGCAGACATCTCTTCCACAAACTGATTTCTAATCTTTTGAATAAATAACCAGAATTGAGATTACTGTATCATGTAGTAATTCTATTTTTAGTTTTGTGAGGAACCTCCATACTGTTTCTTATAATGACTATACTAATTTACATTCCCAACGACAGGGTATAAAGGTTCCCTTTTCAGGGCCAGGCACGGTGGCTCACGCCTGTAATCCCAGCACTTTGGGAGACCGAGGAGGACGGATCACGAGGTCAAGAGATCGAGACCACCCTGGCCAACATGGTGAAACCTAGTCTCTACTAAAAATACAAAGATTAGGTGGGCATGGTGGCATGTGCCTGTAGTCCCAGCTACTCGGGAGGCTGAGGCAGGAGAATCACTTGAACCCAGGAGGCTGAGCTGAGGTTGCAGGCCACAGAGCGAGATTCCATCTCAAAAAAAAAAAAAAAAAGTTCCCTTTTCTCCATATCCTTGCCAGCACCTTTTTGACAATAACCATTTTGGAAGGTGTGAGATGATGTCTGATAGTGGTTTTAATTTGCATTTCCACAATGATTAGTGATGTTGGGCATTTTTTCATATATTTGCTGGCCATTTCTCTTGAGAAATGCCTATTCAGACTCCTTGCTCATATTTTAACTGTTTTTTTCTTGCTATTGAGATGTTTTACCTCCATATATATATATTTTGAATATTTACTCCTTATTGGATGCAGAGTTTGCAAATATATTCTCCCAATTTAGGGTTGTCTTTGCACACTATTAATTGTTTCTTTTGCTGTGTAGAAGCTTTTTAGTTTGATGTAATCCCGTTTGTCTATTTTTACTTTTGTTGCCTGCATTTTTGAGGTCAAATCTAAAAAATCATTTCCCAGACCACTCTCCTGTAGGTTTTCCTCTGTTTTCTTTTAGGAGTTTTACAGTTACTGTTCTTATGTTTAAGTATTTAGCTTGTTTTGAGTTGATTTTTGTATGTGTTTTTGCAATAAGCGCCCAATTTCACTCTTCTGTTTGTAGATACCTGGTTTTCTAAGCATCATTTCCTGACAAGACTATTCTTTTCCCATTGCATATTCTTGTCACTTTTGTCAAAAATCAATTGACTGTATATACGTGGGTTTATTTCTGGGCTCTTTATTCTGTTCCATTGGTTAATGTATCGGTTTTTTGCCAGTATCATGCTGCTTTAATTACAACAGCTTTAAAGTATAGTTTGAAAAAGAAGTAGTGTGGTACCTCCATTTGTTTTTTTGCTCATGATTGCCCGGGATGTTTGTTTTTTTTAGTGGTTCCATGTGAATTTTAAGGTTTCCTTTTCCATTTCTATGAAAAATGATATTGGTATTCTGATAGGGATTGCCATAAATCTGTAGGTTGCTTTGGGTAGTGTGGTCATTTTAACAATATTAATTCTTCCAATTTGCTAAAGTCCTGAATATAATTTGACATGAGTATATTATTTGGGGAAAAGTTGAGGCTATGCTGAGGTCTGTATTAAAGTTAGTTGAGGAACTAGCATTACATTTCTGTTTCAACATGTACACCAGAATCGTTAAGCAAAAATAGAGCTCAATCAAATTCAGTTCAATTAATAAAATATTTTATTTTTGTCAACTTCATAACTTTTTAAACTATATTTGGAACCACATCCCTCATTCCAAATAATTATTCTTGATCTTATATAAGAAACCACCACCTTAAGGTCACCTCAATAAAAATGTGTTTTATATTCAATGACAGCAACAGCAACCCACCATAATCTCTTGTTAGCCTCAGGTAGATGTAAAAATTAAAAAGACTACATATATATAGTTCAACATGGATGAACTTTGAAGACATTACACTAAGTGAAATAAACCAGCCCAAAAATGACAAACACATTTGTCCCCTCAGTATCTGTGGGGGATTGGTTTCAGGATCCCCTGTGTATATCAAAATCCAAAGGTGCTCAAATCCCTTATGGTGTAGTATTTGCACATAACCTACTCACATGCTCTTGTATACTTTAAATCATCTCTAATAACTTATAATACCTAATATTTAAATGTTTGTTGTACTGTATTGTTTAGGGAATTATCAAGAGGAAAAAAGTCTATATATGTTCAGTACAGATGCAACCATCCTTTTTTCTGAGTATTTTCAATCCGTGGTGAGATGAATCCACAGATGTGAAGCTCACAGATACAGAGGGCTGATTGTACTGTATAATTCCACTTGTATGAGGTACTCATGAAGTCAAATTCATAGAGACAAAAAAGTAGAATGGTGGTTGCCAAAGACTGGGAAGGGGAAGAAGAATTGGGAGTTTTTGTTAAATGTATACCCATTCATGCCCGTTTTCAGTTTTGCAAAAGGAAAAGAACTCTGGAGATTGGTTATACAACAAAGAACAAAGTGAATGCAATTAACAATACTGAACTATATACTTTAAAATGGTTAATATAGTACATTTTGTGTTCTTTCTATTTTACCACAATTTTAAAAATTATTTTAAGATGCTCCATCATTACTGACAGAAATGAATTACAAGGTTGAGCATCCCTAATCTGAAAATCTGAAATCTGTAGTGCTTTAAAATCCAAAACTTTTTGAGGATCAACATGATGCCACAAGTGTAAAATCGCATACATAAGTACTTAGCACAAACTTTGCAAAAAATTATTTAAAATATTATATAAAATTACCTTCAGGCTATGTGTATAAGGTGCATATCAAAAATAAATTTTGTATTTAGACTTGGGTTTTGTCCCCAAGATGTCTCATTGTATATTTGCAAATATTCCAAAAGAAAAAAAAATCCAAAATCTGAAACATTTGAAGTAAGAGATACTCAAATTGTATTGTTATGGTAGTTATTAACTATCATATTATATATATCATTACTACATATATGTCTTATAAATGCATAAATTTTATAAAACATTAATATTATATTAAATATTTGTGCTGCTATCATTATAGCATTAAGGAAAAATCAAAATTAAGGACTAAGTAATTAATCTGAAACTTTAGTTCGATGACACAATTAGCTTCTGCTTTCCTATGACCTTTCTCTGATATGAGTGATTCTAAAAAATTCCGAGTGAAAAATTATCCAACGAAACAGTTCTGAAGACTATTGTCAATTAAATATTTAGTATCTTTCTAATTTTTTTAATTTTAAAGTTGGGATAATCTTTTTTCTAAAAGTGAGACGTTTATTATTTCTGAAGAATTTTAATTTGCAGACTGATTACGTTGCAGACACAGCCTACTAATTCCCTGGTAAAAGGCTTGTTTGCAACAAAAGCCTCTGCCACCAGGAAGAAATGATGTTATATATATAGGAACCTTACAGAAAGCAGAAAAAAATTATAAGCCAATACTCAAATCTCAGTCTTAAAATGTCCAACATTCTTAAAAGACAAAGCAGTTTTTAAAACTGCATTGAAACTAGTACATTTTGAATGGTTTCTGCTCTTTTACATCACTTTGAAGTATGATGGTTATATATGTATATGTACACATTTTTTCACATATGCCACTAATGTTACCTGGATCCTACCATATTTGCTCTTGTCTTCCTCCTTAGACAGAAGAATTTTGGTTAAACTTGGTATCCATGGAATTCTTAATTATATTTTTCCTAAATTTCAATAAAGAATTAAATATGTAAATAGAGACTCAAAAATATCTTGAAAATACAAATATTATAAAATCCACAATAATTTAAAGTGTGGGTTTATTTAATGAAAAAGCCAAATATAGACATCAGAATATATTTATCAATAAAATTCTACAACAGTAGTTCGCAACTGGGATCACTTTTGTCCCCAGGGGATATTTAGCAATGTCTGGAGACGTTCTTGGTTGTCAGAACTGTGTATGAAGTGGTGATAGAGGTTGCTACTGGTACCTAGTAGGCAGAGGCCAAGGACAATGCTGAATATCCTACAGAGTGCAGAACAGTATCGCCAGCAACAAATAATTATCCATCCCCAAATGTTAATAGTGCCAAAGTTCAGGAAACTTGCTCTTGAGAAGCTTCCCATTACAAGGTACAAAGGCCACCACATGTAATCCATAATGAAGCTACTGTAACATAACTTGGAAACTGTCTCTGGAGACTATTGAGCCGCTTGTGAGCAGTTCTAGCCCTCTCTGGAGGTCCATGATGGCTATGTGGATATTTACAGCCATGCCACAAAGATCTATGAGTGTTCCCAGCAGAAGCCTAACTCCTCTGGCTTGGTCACTGTAGTCAACTTTATGAAAGCTGTGGATCAGATGTTTTCATTTTCATACATCACCGCCATAAAAATTTCCTCAGTTCTCCCTGAGAACTATTCTAATAGTGTTCTGCAGATCAGGACTGGAAGCAGCAACATTTCAAAAGGTATACAATAAGCACATGGCTCTATGGAAAAAAAAAAAAAAAAAGGGACTGCTGCACCCTACCATGTCAGAGATCATGGCTGTGTGTTCATGCTTGGTTTCCTGTCACTTCTCCTCGTGGAACCTATCAAGAACAATCTGTTTCTTTGTGTGCAACTCAGCATCAGCCAGAATGATACACTGTGTATCCCGAAAGAAGCAGTGAAAGGCTTTGAAAGGAAGAACTATGACTTTCTATTTTAAAAGAGCCTGACTTCTTTTATCAAATGCATGGAATTATTGTAGCAAAATATACAGAATGGAAATCGATATGTCATGTATTTTGAATGCTCCATTAAATAATGTGCTTTTAAAAGAAGAAGCAACTAAATATAGTTACCTCTCTATTACAACATGTACTTCTTTGGAGCATAGTTAATCCTGAGGCCATCTCCTAAATCTCAATCCCAAAGCATCCATTTGTTCACCTGAAAACTATATCTGTAAACACTAACTAGTTTCATTATCTTGTGAAAGTCAAGATCAGTTTTATGGGCTTCAGTTTTATCATTTCTAAAACTGGAAAAAGGAAAGAAGCTGAAAATACTGGGATCCTATTATATAACATTTTTTCCACCTATCTCACTCTAATTCATATGGCAAATGATAATAATTCTTAAGTATATCTTATTACCCAGATTATAAATCCCAGAGACATTGGATTAAATTCTCTCTCTTTTTTTTTTTATTTCTTCAACATCTACCGCAGTGCCTGGCAAAGCATATGGTGAAGTCAACGAAACAACAACAAAATAATCTCACAATGAGTTTGCCAGCATATTTATATGATTACAAAAAGCTAAGCAAATCAAAGGTTAATTTTTTTTCTTTTTTTTGAGATTGAGTCTTGTTCTGTCACCCGGGCTGGAGTGCAATGGCACAATCTCGGCTCACTGCAGTCTCTGCCCCCCAGGTTCCAGCAGTTCCCCTGCCTCAGCCTCCTGGGTAGTTGGGATTACATGTGCATGTCACCACGCCTGGCTAATTTTTGTATTTTTAGTAGAGATGGGGTTTCGCCATGTTGGCCAGGATGGTCTCGAACTTCTGATCTCAGGTGATCCGCCTGCCTTGGCCTCGCAAAGTGCTGGGATTATAGGTGTGAGCCACCACACCTGGCCCAAAGGTTAATTTTCTAGAATAATAAAACACACACACACACACATCGGGGTATAGCAAATATTTAAATTGAAGATGACAGTGAGAAAATAAATAGAAATGAAATGAACAGTGGACCTTCCACCTTGGTCAGCCAGGTTTTGGTTTAAAAGTAGACAGAACATGACACAGAGCTACCCTGGATTGAGGCAAATGTTTTGTTTCCTCACTTCAATGATCTACTTCTTTGGACCTCTTTCTCTAATATGATTTTCTATTCTTCACTCATTACTTTCTCAACTCTGGAAGTATCTGTTGAATGTTGAAAATATTTAGTTGTTTACCCTTCACCCACTGCACTGCATGCAAGGAGTCCATTCACTGTCACAGTTTTGCCCTGGTCATTAGGCTACACAGATCTCTCCTGGAGCTACACACTAAGTCCAGCTGTCTGCAGGCGCTTTCATTGTAGCACATAAGAACACTGCGCTAACCTTTCCTCAACCAAATTTTTTTCCTTCTAGATTATTTTACATCTTATTTAGTTATACTACTATCCACCCAATTATTCCAGCTAGATACCTGAGGCTCATCTTTTTTTTCAGCTTTATTGACATATGAATGACAAATAAAAAATGTGTATGTTTAAGGTGTACAATTCTATGTTTTGCTACATAAATGCATTGTTAAATAATCACCACTATCATATTGTCTGACAAAATTAAAAACTCATGTTTAAAAATTTTCAAAAATGTAGAAGCAGAAGAAAAATTACCTCAACATGATAAAGGCCATATATGAAAGACCACAGCTAACATCATATTCGATGGCGAAAAACTGATAGCATTTCCTCTAAAATCACAAACAAAGCAAGGGTACCTGCTCTTGCCACTTCTATTCAACATAGTACTGGAACTCCTAGCTAGAGTAATTAGACAAGAAAAAGAAATAAAGGGCATCTGGATTGGAAAAGAAAATGAGGCTCATCTTCAAATCTTTTTTACTCTCAACTCTGACATCTCATTTGTTATAACATGCTGTCATTTCACCCTCTAAATATTTTTAAAATGAGCTCACTTCTATTCATCTACATAATTTTTTAATTTCAGGTTTTAATCTAACTCTTCAGTATTACCGCAACATCCTAAGTATGCTTGTTGGGTGAGCAATCAATAATTAACCTTCCCTTTCACTCAACCTGTGCAAACCCACCTTGCAAAAAGCCACCAAAATGATCTATTTTAAAAGCAATAAAGCAATATTGCAAATAATTCATCTGCTTAAAATGCTTCCATGGGTCATAATTTCTCATAGAATAGTTCCAAAAATTTTAAGCTATCATATGATTTGGCTCAACTTCCTTTTTTGTCCCTGTTACTGGTCATTACTTATTTTAGACTTCAATAACCCAGAGTAGCCATTGTTTTCTTCACACACTATGTAATTTTGCTTTACAAAAACTTCTATTATAATGCACTAATGATCAAGAATATCCTCTTCCCAATCTCTACCTCATCTCTTTCCTGTCAGCATTCCTACAGCCAATGCTTACTCAGACCATGACTCAGTACATGGGTTATTTCCATGCTGAATTCCTCATCTTAAATGATGTTATATGCTTCTCCCAGGCATGTGATAATATTATGTACACATTTTTATTATGTCATTCACTATATTGTTTTGTTATTTATATTTTATCTCCAGTGTTTATCACAATAAATTATAATTGCCACTTAATGCTTATTGAATGCATAAATCGTCAAATGAAGAGAAAAGGAAGGAAGGAAATAAAGAAGAAAGACTGATAAAATCAAAGGAAGGAATTCTTTTGTAGGCTATTTTTGAAATTAGAGTCTCTTTTCTCTCATTTGTGTGGTCATTTTTCATTCTTAGATTCTACCATTTGGGGGAGGATAGAAGAGACTCTAACAATGGACTGATATTTTGCTTTTTGTCTCACAAATACCTTATGTCTAGATATGTCAGAGAGTTTGATACAGACCTTATGTAAAGTCATTTTCTTCCCAGTGTTAAACATTTGTATTCAAAATGCTGATTTCTAAACTCAGGATCTTCCTAACTATTACTTTTCTCTGGTCTCTTGATTGAAAAGCAGTAATGCTTTTTATGGCAGGTAGATTTGCTTTTTAAATTTATTGTCCAGCTATATTCCACTTTAACTTGCAAATTGGACAGTGCTTGCACAGAGAGATTTTTTTAGTCCTCACAGCTCTGTAGCCAGGTCTTCTTTTATTCAGGAGGTAATACAGCTGTCCCCTGTGGTCAGAGGGAAAGTTGAACACTCAGGGCTTTTGTTTCATGTCCCAAGCCTCCCCTGTTACAAAATATGCAGTCTCATGGCTTATTTATTGCCAACCGCAGCCGTTATTATACATTTTTCTGTCATCATAGACAAGTATAAATATAAACAAAAAAGCAGATAAAAATGGAAAATGGCATGACAGAGATAATTTAAGTGAAAAAATAAAATAAGAAATTCTGAGAGTAGAAATGAGACATAAATGTCATTTCTATATTTTGAAGAATCCAATTATACATTCTGTTTTTATACTAGATATATTATAAAATTATAAAGCTGCTTTAAATCCACAAAAGCAGTGAATTTTAAACATCAAGGTTGACAGTCTTATTATGTAGTACATTTGCCCATCATCAAGATTGCTTCAGAGATGACCAAAGAAAATGTATTCCTACCAACCATGGAAATTTCTGGTCTCCAAACACTTCTCTGAAGATTCTATAGTCCAGAATCTATTTATTTGACAAATCCAAGAAATTAAGCTTCACATACTAATAAAATAAAATAAAATAAAATAAAATAAAATAAAATAAAACACAAAAAGAACAAAAAACAAAAAACTGTCTCTGGATTTCTGCTGCACAATTTCCATCAAACTTCTTACTCAAGCCATTTCTTAGGTACCCCACTTATCCAGATTTCAAAGGACTGTTCTGATATCAAAACAAGACAAGAAATTCTGATAATCAAAAATTCCCTAAGTATTGAAAGTTCTTCTACTTTCAAAATGTGATATCAACCTTTAGGAAAAAAAAAAAAACTTCATTAATGCTGTTTATTTTCAGTTTTTACTAATTAACATTTCCACAGTGAAGGAAGAAGTAGCAATGAAATCATCTCAAGTTAAGGAACATATTAGGGTATAAAATTTTTTCGGTAATGTAACAGTGAACTTTACCACACTTCATGATCTTATTGAGCATTCCGGTTTTTTTCCAGAACTGGCGGCAATCAGAAATTAGTCCACTCTTCTGATTTGAAATTAAATGGTTTTTACAAAAGTCAATAACGAAATCTTTTAGTTCTTTTTCACTTCAGCATCTTGTCCCAATATTTATTATTTCTTTGAAGAGATACATTCTCCTTTCCCTCTAACCAAAATAAAACTCTCTTGTACTCCAGAAATTGATTTGGATCTCAACATCCTAAATGAAATGAAGTGGTATTCTCTTACATAAAACTGCATCTCTCTATCACTTGTCATCCATCCATCTATCCCTCTATTAATTTAATTAAGATATGAGTATATATTCAACACTTGCTTCATTTCTGACAATAAACAGGAGACAGCAAACTTTTGGGGCAAAAGGCCAGATAGCAAATATTTTAGACTTCACTGGCCATATAATCTTTGTCACAGCTATTCAATTCCGTTGTTGTAAAATAAAATCACCCATAGATAATAGGTAAATACATGGGAATGGCTATGTTACAATAAAACTTTATTTACAAAAACAGGTGGTGGGCTGCATTTGGCCCTCGAGAGGTACTTTGTTGAGCCCTGCACAAGACAGACACTACATTGTGTATTGTAAGCAAATATAATCATAGGGATGTAAGTGATAATGGGAAAATATAAGAAAATATAAAAGCAAAGCTTTTGGAAGTTGATTAAATATCCTAGCCATTTGGATATGGGCTGTTAAGGTAGTATGTTCATATTTCATCCAGAATTACAGAGTAAGAGAGAATGAGAGCAAGAGCAAGGGAGCAAGAGTGAAAGCGAGAGAGTGAGATGGCACTCATGTACTCGGGAGAGGGGTTGGTTGATACAATGATATTGTAGTTCTCTCTAAAAGTTAAAATATAACATATTATATAAGTTATTAAGAACAGAACGTTAAGCATTCATTTTTGTTTTAGAAACAATAACCTCAACATATACTACAGTATCCTATAATAATGGAAGTATTATTTAAGCAAAAGTAGGACTTTTCAGAAAGAATAAAGAACTTAAACCAATAAGCAAAAAACAACCCCATTAAAAACTGTGCAGAGTTGGGAGGCGAGGAAGGCATATCACAAGGTCAGGAGATCAAGACCATCCTGGCTAACACGGTGAAACCCTGTCTCTACTAAAAAATACAAAAAATTAGCCGTGCCGGGTGGCAGGCACCTGTAGTCCCAGCTACCAGGAAGGCTGAAGCAGGAGAATGGCGTGAACCCGGGAGGCAGAGCTTGCAGTGAGCAGAGATCACGCCATTGCACTTCATCCTGGGCAACAGAGTGAGACTCCGTCTCAAAAAAAAAAAAAAAAAAAAAATTGGGCAGAGGACTTGAACAGACACTTCTGGAAAGAAGACGACATACAAGCAGCCAACAAACATATGAAAAAATCCTCAACATCAGTGATCATTAGAGAAATAAATCAAAACCACAATAAGACACTATTTCACACCAGTCAGAACAACTATTATTAAAAAGTCAAAAATATTTACAAATATTTACATGGATGCAAAGAAAAGGGAAAGCTAAATACACTGTTGGCAGTAATGTAAATTAGTTCAACCTCTATGGAAAATATTATGCAGATTTCTCAAAGAATTAAAAATAGAACTACCATATGATGCAGCAATTCCACTACTGGGTATCTACTCAAAGGAAAATAAATCATTTTATCCAAAAGAACACCTGGATGCATATGTTTATCAAAGGACTATTTACAAGAGCAAAGCCATGGAATCAACCTAAGTGTCCATCAATGGTAGGTTGGATAAAGAATATGTGGCATATATACACCATGGAATACTATGCAGACATTAAAAAGAACAAAATAATATCTTTTGCAGCAACATGGGTGGAACTGGAGGCCTAAGTTCCATCCATGTTGCTGCAAAAGATATTATTTTGTCCTAAGAGAAGTAACTCAGGAACAGAAAACTGAATGCGTCAAGTACTCAACTATAAATGGGAGCTAATCAATGGGTACACATGGACATAAAGATGGAAACAATAGACACCGGGGACTCCAAAAGTGGGGAGGGTGAGAAGGAGGCAAGGGTTGAAAAACTGCCTATTGGGCAACTGTGTTACCATTTGAGTGGAAGGTTCACTAGAAGCCCAAACCCCAGCATTATGCAATATACTCATGTAACAAACTTGCACATGTACCCACTGAATCCATATTTTTTAAAAAGAAATACAACAATAAATCCTGTATAATTTAAATTGCCTTACAATTATTTTATCAAACCTCTGATTTATTGAATGCAAATGATGTACCCAACATATAGTAGTCACTTAATAATGGTTTCTTGTTTTGTTTTGTTTTTGAGACGGAGTCTCGCTCTGTTGCCCAGGCTGGAGTGCGGTGGAACAGCCTTCGCTCACTGCAACCTCCGCCTCCCCAGCTCAAATGACTCTCCTGCCTCAGCCTCTGGAGTAGCTGGGATTACAGGCATACACCACCACACCCTGATACTTTTTGCATTTTTAGTAGAGACAGGGTTTTGCCATGTTGGCCAGGCCGGTCTCGAACTCCTGACCTCAAGTGATCCGCCCGCCGTGCTGGGATTACAGGTGTGAGCCACTGTGCCAGGCCTAATGTTTTGAACTTACCAATGAATTAACTTTCTTTTTGCTTATCTTGAATAATCTTCAGATTTTTAATATCTACAATGCTAACAGAAATTTTAATAAACATATTTTCATGATGTTTCATTTTTGAAATAAAGTTTTTTCAAAAAATAAAAAAAGACAGAGTATTTATCATTTAAAATAGCTTGGGAGGCCAATATTTTCTGTATGACAAATAGTTTGCTCCTAAATAATTTTCATAAAAGACATTTTGGGAAAAAATTTTGGTCAAAATCTTCCCATTTTATATTAAAATTAAATACACAAAATTTAATTTGAAATCCTGTGTTCAAAAAAGTTCGAGTAACTCCAAAATATTTACAGCTAAATTACATGGGATTATAAGATCTGATGCAGATTTGAACATTATATTACTATATTATGCCAACTTGTGAGACAAAACAGTAAATGTAAAATATTATTTATTCTGTATATCATCATTATTTTTTAAAACCCTTATTATAAACAAATGTTGGCTGGTAGTAAACTATTTGAAAATGTAACCATGATGATGATAAACATTACATAGTGTATGAAGTTCCAAAGAGCGGCTTCTATGACTGTGAAAATAAATAAGAAGCAGTCAGTTTAAGTTTACTGAATGCCTGAAGAACCTCAGCTACGAAAATTATCCAAAATAATCTTAAAGGGTAAGGTAAGGTTTTAGGTATAAGGTTCAAACTGTCATTTCCCATTCTCTTGGTTTTTGTTAATATTTGCTAGCTACCCTTCTCAGGGTAAATCTTAGTCAATTATTTTTTACTTTATTAAATGCATTATATAGAGTGTCTAAGATGTATTAGTCGTACAATATATTTTAGTTATATAGTCTCATTTTTTCTTATTATGTCTCATTTCTTGCTCTTGTTTTCATTATTATGCTTTTTTTTTAAAATCCAGAAGTTCTTTCTTCCCATCATCAATGGAAATACACACCAGTTCTACTAACCAAATATTTTTAAATGTTCTTTAAAATGCATGTGGTACATTTAGATTATGCCACTTTTATCTATAAAATGTTTCATTTCAAAGTAAATGGGGGATTGAGTTTATTTTCATCTTGAAATTTAATTACATTTATGTTATGACATAAAACATATGGAGAAAAATCCATGGTCATAGCTTACAAAATGCTCAATTGTGGATTGTTTTGAATACATATATTGTTTTTAATAAACAGATTGCATTTTGGAAAATTTTTAAAAGAAACATGATGAGGAGTAAAAGAAATTTACCTGTCAGTTTCTCAAAAAGCAAAAAGTTTATTACACAGTGTCAATATGTTTAAAATAATTATTTAATATTTACTCTTGGTCAGGTGCTAGGCTAGATGAAGTGGCTACCCTTGTCTGGATACCTGGGGTTCCTCATCTTGCACCAAGAAAATTTAGGACACGGACACACATTAAGAGTTTAGGAGCAGAGGTTTAATAGGCAAAAGAAAGAGAAAGGAAAACAGCCCTCTCTAGTGAGAGAGACGGGACTTCCGAGAGGGCCTGTGGCAGATGCATCCTATTTTATAGTCAGGTTTGAGGAGGTGGCATTTGATTTACAAAGGGCTCACAGATTGGGTCCGTCAGGTATGAAGTTTACATAGTGCTCTGAGAAGGCTGGCTGCCTCAGCCTAATCTTATTGAGAGGAGGCAACCTGCTAGCAGCCCTGGCTCCCTCTGGGTGCCTCCTCGGCCTTGGTGTCCGCTCTGGCTGCCCTCAAGGAGCCCTTCAGACCGCCTCTGCACTGTGGGGGCCCCTCTCTGGGCTGGCTGAAGCCAGAGCCGGCTCCCTCCGCTCCCAGGGAGGTGTGGAGGCAGAGGCATAGGTGGGAGCTGGGGCTGAGCCCAGCGCTGGCAGGCCGGCACTGGTTCCGGGGGGTCGCAGGCTGGGCGGGCCCCGCACTAGGTGTGGCTGGCTGGCACCTGCTGGGCTTGATCAGGGGAGGAGCTCCCTCTAGGTTGCCAGAGTGCCAGGGCTAGGTGCTGCAAAGTCCCCCAGTGAGTTCCAGTGAGAGGTGAAGCCAGCTGGACTTCTGAGAGGGGTGGGGACTTGGAGGACTTTTCTGTCTAATTAAAGGATTGTAAACGCACCAGTCAGCACTCTGTGTCTACGTAAATGTTTGTAAATGCACCAATCAGCACTCTGTAAAATGGATCAATCAGCTCTCTGTAAAATGGATCAATCAGCTCTCTGTAAAATGGATCAATCAGCTCTCTGTAAAATGGACTAATCAGCAGGACGTGGGTGGGACCAGATAAGGGAATAAAAGCAGGCCACCCGAGCCAGTAGTGGCAACCCGGTTGGGTCCCCTTTCATGCTCTGGAAGCTTTGTTCTTTCACTATTCACAATAAATCTTGCTGCTGCTCACTCTTTTGGTTCATGCCACCTTTATGAGCTGTAACACTCACCGTGAAGGTCTGCAGCTTCACTCCTGAAGCCAGCAAGACCACAAACCCACCAGGAGGGATGAACAACTCCAGACGGAAGGAATGAACAACTCCAGACGTGCCACCTTTATGATTTGTAATACTCACCGCGAAGGTCTGCAGCTTCACTCCTGAGGCCAGTGAGACCACCAACCCACTGGAAGGAATGAACAACTCCAGATGTGCTGCCTTTAAGAGCTGTAACATTCACCACCAAGGTCTGCAGCTTCACTCCTGAAGTCAGCGAGACCACAAACCCATCATAAAGAAGAAACTCTGGACACACCTGAACATCTGAAGGAACAAACGCTGGACACACCGTCTCTAAGAACCGTAACACTCACCGTGAGGGTCCGTGGCTTCATTCTTGAAGTCAGCAAGAGCAAGAACCCACCAATTCCTGACACATTTTGGTGACCCAGATGGGACCATCGACTATCACCAAGAAGTGAGTACCATCAAACCCCTTTTGTTTGCTGTTCTGTCCTATCTTTCCTTAGAATTTGGGCACTAATTTGGGTCCTTACTACTTTCCACTCCTTCTTTTTTCCATTCATCACTATTGAGTTTCTTGAAGTTGATAACCTGAAAAAAAAAAAGGCACTAATTTAAGCCTCAGTTAGGGTGGTAAAATGTGTAACTGTGTAACTTGGTTACAAAAGGGGAGTATAAGATATTGCTCAATGGAATATTTCTTTTTTTGACTGAAATTCAAATCAGAAATTACTATTCTCAGCAATTAAGGTTCAAAATGACATAGTTCACTGTGCATTAACCAAGACGGCCCTAATATTCCCTTCAGCTTGATTAAATATTAGATAGGTTTCTTCCTGACTATAGGCCCCGTCCTTATTTTCTTAGAGAATTTTCTTTAGAAAACTTTCAATTGCAAGTTCCTTTCTCTGGCTCTTTGAGATGTAAATCTTTTACAAAGTAGGGATATCTTCCTCAAGAACCTGTGAGCCATCCCTTTGAAATGTAATCATCCAGAAAGATAGAGCCTTGGTCTCCCAGACTCTGTGGGAGAGTCAGAGCCTAACTTAGATAAGTGCCAATTAGCAAACACAGATGGCCTAATCGTACAGACACACCTCCCCCATTCTATCTTACTTTTCTATTAGCTGTCTTTAGCATTTAAAATCCTCTTGCCTTTTCTTTCAGGGGAGTTGAGTTCAACCTCCCTCTCCTATTGCAATAGTCTTGAATAAATTTTCCCTTCCCCGTTTAATTGGTCTGGTATAATTTTTCTTTTACAGTATAAAAGAAAAGCTGTTCATCTTTAATGTTATGTAAAATAAGATCAGTTATTGCACCTATACTGGGAACCGTAACTGTCATTACACTAAACATATCAAAAGAGATGCTATGCTTTTTGTATAGAGAAATTACAACATAGACTTTATTATTAAAGTTCGTTCTTGGAAAATCCAGCAAGGTCTATACAATCAGAGCTTTGAAAAAAGATATATATCCCAACGAAGATTTTGTGGAGTGGAACTATAGCAGCTTTTGACACTCAGAAGAGAAAACCAACTGCTTAACTATTATTCTAATTCATCAATTAAGAGGGAAATAGAACATTATGTGTGCATATTAAATTGTATACAGTTTAAATTCTAGTTTGGCGTCAGTCATTCTCAGGAAATTTTAATTTTATTTTCTGTTATCTTGCTCAATTTCTCAACTCCTCTAGATATTTTTTGTGGGTGCATGAGTGATCATTAAAAGTAGATAAGCTTTCTTACACCATCTCCCCCACACATATATCACTGTGTCAACAATATTTCACTTTCATTTTGTTAATATGTGGAGTCTCTGAATTAGCACTGTGCAACAGGACTTTTTGTAATGATGGAAATGTTGAAATACTGTAATTTCTAGCCACATGTAGCTATTGAGCACTCAAAATCTGGCTAGTTTACAAGGGAACTAAATTTTCAACTTTATTCAGGAATAATTTTAATTTAAATGTAATAACCACAGACTGGGCACAGTGGCTCATGCCTGTAATCCCAGCACTTTGGGAGGCCGAGGTGGGCAGATCACCTGAGATCGGGAGTTCGAGACTGGTCTGACCAATATGGAGAAACTCCATCTCTACTAAAAAAACAAAATCAGCCAGGCGAGGTGGCACATGCCTGTAATCCCAGCTACTCGGGAGGCTGAGGCAGGAGAATCACTTGAGCCCAGGAGGCGGAGGTTGCAGTTAGCCAAGATTGCATCATTGTACTCCAGCCTGGGCAACAAGAGCGAAACTTCATCTCAAAAATAAATAAATAAATAAATAAAACCACAAGTGGGCTAGTGATTACTATACTAGACAATGCACTAGATAGATATCATAGATCTTTCTCATTGTCAGTAAATTAGAACTTGCTAGAGTGTTAACTATGCAAAGCTCTCTACAACATTGTCATAGTAGAAAGTGAGATACATACCCATATAGATCAGTGTTTCCCAATATTAGCATTATTGACTTTTGAGGTAGGAAAATTCTTCAGGGTGTGTATGGGGGGAGCCTGTGCATTAAAAAATGCCTAGCTTAGCAGCATCCCTGGATTCTACCACTGAGATGACAGAAGCAGCTATCATTCAGTTACGGTAACCAAAAATGTCTTCAGACATTACCAAATGTCCCCTGGGCCTTTAAGGAACTTCCACTGGACCACTACCTTTAAGTCTGATTATTCTTGGTAGAATTCTGGTCCTTCTTCAGGGACTCTTTCTCCAAAATTACCTGGCTCAGTCAAGGAAGCTCATTGACATGTCCTCTGGGTCAGATATTTGAATATATGATGGTGTAGTCAGAGTTGGAAAGAAAATACTGCAGGAAAAAGGAAGTGGAGAACTAATTCCATTACAGACATAAAAAAAAGACTAAATTTTAAATTAGATACTTTGAGTTTTTACACTTTTGACTTTGCAAAATGACCTGGTCTGAATTTCCTAATGTGTTTGATTACTTGGAATTACCATCCATTTATAGCGTTTCTAATTTCATATTACTTTGGCACATTTAATTTAACAAGTATTTAAATAGCATTCTTAAATCTCACCCTTGTGAGACAAGAATAGAAATAAAAATCTCTTCTAAATCTGTCTAGGGTCAGCATCACATTTACAACCTGAAATGAAAGCAAATTAGCTCAGTACAAGTGAAGAAGGCATGTGTAGGGCAGCAGCTAGGAGGGTGAGGAAGATATCATCTATGGGCATAGATCTGGATATAAAAATTCTAGAACAATCATATACAGCCTTAAAAAGAAGAGGCTCTCGATCCAGAATATGTGTGTTCTAGTCTGATCTGGCATGCTCAAGCTGTGTAATCTTTGGCAATTATGCTCCCTTAGCATGAATTTTCTTATCTAATTGCATAAAGCAAACCCTATGCAGGTCCTTCATCTTTGATTTAGCATTGAGAATAAAATGAAATGTTGTGAGTGTTTGTAGCATTGTGAATACAGCTAGATAATTATTTCTTTACAAGCTCACTGATGTAGTCTGGGCTGCAATAACTTATAGTTATATTCATAATGAAGGCCTATGACAGTATAATAACTACCCATGCTTTCTTGTAGTACATAGTACATTTTCATTTTCAGTTAAGATATTTCTCACTTATCTGAACATTTCAACTACAGTCTACTAAATCAGAATCTGTTGCATGAACTACCATTTATCAGTGTGCTAGTGTCTTATTTTTATTTTTCATCTGAAATATGTAACTTTGGTAGTTTTTAACACAATGTTTTAAACTTTTTTTTTTTTTGGAAACAAATCAGCATGTGTTTAGTAATGACTTAAGCACACATTTCATTGTACTAATTCCCACAGAGTGTAGTAAATGCTTATGTGGTTTGTTGGAACTCACCTTAGATATAGGGCTACATATGATAATAAGGAGAATATAATTCAATTCAACAATTACCAAATGCCCTTCATTTGCAGGTGATTGTTAAGAAAGCAGTATAAAACAGGCCACAATTATATTCAAAAGACATTTAATTCTGCAGATAATTATAAACACATTTTAAATTTGAAGTTAGTTGTTCCCCTATATCCAAAACAAAATATGAGAAAGGAAAATACACCTAACGTAAGCCAAAGGAAGGTTTTGACTTTATGGTGAGTTGAAGAATGTCATTTTGAAAATTGTGATGCTTTGAAATTAAAAACAAGAATGCATATTTTTGGAGATGGAAAAGGGTTTGTGAAAAACATGAGATTAGTTTAAATAAAATCAAGAATTCAAGTTTCGGGGCAGTAGGCTAGGAATTGTGCATTATAGAAGCAGTTGTTACACAGTGGTAAAACATGATATTTGAAATAAAATATGAGTTTTGAAACTTGAAAAAGTGGGCTACTTTTAAGAAAATGTGGAAAAGGTGGGGCACGCCCAAGATGGCCGAATAGGAACAGTTCCAGCCTCTAGTTCCCAGCGTGAGCGACACAGAAGACAGGTGATTTCTGCATTTCCAACTGAGGTACCAGGTTCATCTCACTGGGGCATGTTGGACAGTTGGCGCTGGTCCGCAGATGCAGCCTGACCAGCGAGAGCTGAAGCTGGGTGAGGCATCACCTCACCTAGCAAGCATGAGGGGGAAAGGAATTCCTTTTCCTAGCCAAAGGAAATCGAGACACACAACACCTGGAAAATCGGGTAACTTCCACCCTAATACTGCACTTTACCAAGGGTCTTAGCAAATGGCACACAAGGAGATTATATCCCACACCTGGCCCAGAGGGTCCCATGCCCATGGAGCCTCCCTCATTGCTAGCACAGCAGTCTGAGATCTAACTGCAAGGCAGCAGCGAGACTGGGGGAGGGGCGTCTGCCATTGCTGAGGCTTAAGTAGGTAAACAAAGCCTCCAGGAAGCTTGAATTGGGTGGAGCCCACCACAGCTCAAGGGGGCCGGCCTGCCTCTATAGACTCCTCCTCTGGGGACAGGGCATAGCTAAACAAAAAGCAGCAGAAACCTCGGCAGAGGTAAATGCCCCTGTCTGACAGCTTTGAAGAGAGCAGTGGATCTCCCAGCACAGAGGTTGAGATCTGAGAATGGACAGACTTTCTGCTCAAGTGGGTCCCTGACCCCTGTGTAGCCTAACTGGGAGACATACCCCACTAAGTACAGACCGACACCTCACCCCTCACACAGTGGGGTACACCCCTGAGACGAAGCTTCCAGAGTAAGAATCAGACAGCAACATTTGCTGTTCAGCAATATTCTATCTTCTGCAGCCTCTGCTGCTGATAACCCAGCAAACAGGGTCTGGAGTGGACCTCAAGCAAACTCCAACAGACCTACAGCTGAGGGCCCTGACTATTAGAAGGAAAACTAACAAACAGAAAGGACACCCACACCAAAACCCCATCAGTACGTCACCATCATCAAAGACCAAAGGCAGATAAAATCACAAAGATAGGGAAAAAGCAGTGCAGAAAAGCTGGAAATTCAAAAAATCAGAGCACATCTGCCCCTACAAAGGAATGCAGCTCATTGCCAGCAATGGAACAAAGCTGGACGGAGAATGACTTTGACGAGTTGACAGAAGAAGGCTTCAGTTGATCAAACTTCTCAGAGACAAAGGAGGAACTACGTAACCAGCGAAAAGAAACTAAAAACCTTGAAAAAAGAATGGATGAATGGATAACTAGAATAATCAATGCAGAGAATACCTTAAAAGAACTGATAGAGATGAAAACCATAACACAAGAACTACATGACAAATGCATAAGCTTCAGTAACCGACTCGATCAACTGGAAGAAAAAGTATCAGCGATTGAAGATCAAATGAATGAAATGAAGTGAGAAGAGAAGTGTGGAGAAAAAAGAGTAAAAAGAAATGAACAAAGCCTCGAAGAAACATGGGATTATGTGAAAAGTCCAAATCTACGTCTGATTGGTGTGCCTGAAAGTGACGGGGAAAATGGAACCAAGTTGGAAAACAGAACCAAGTTGGAAAACACTCTTCAGGATATCATCCAGGAGAACTTCCCCAACCTAGTAAGGCAGGCCAACATTCAAATTCAGGAAATACAGA
>NW_012114489.1:5896226-5980520 GCF_000951035.1 Colobus angolensis palliatus | reverse complement strand
GTATACATATGTAACAAACCTGCACGTTGTGCCCATGTGCCCTAGAACTTAAAGTATAATAAAAAAAATCATGACCCTATCTACAAAACAAAACAAAAAAAATGTGGAAAATAAGTTTATAGCTATCATTTCAAAAATAGCACTATACTTTTCATTTATAAAATTGGTTTCATATATAAAGTAGGGCCTATGATATGAATGATTCTGTTCCTCCAAAATTCATGTTGCAACTTAATCCCCAATGCAACAGCATTAAGAGATGGAGCCTTTAGGAGGTGAGTAGGCTGTGAGGGCTCCACGATCATGGAAGTGTAGTAGCATCTGTATAATCGGGATTGAGGGAGAAAGTTTGTCCCTTTTTGCCCTTCTGTCAGTTCTGCTATGTGAAGACAGCGTTCATCCACTCCAGAGGATGCAACAACAAGGAACCACATTGGAAGCAGAAAGTAAGCCTTCACTAGACATCAAATCTACTAGCACTTTGGTCTTGAACTTCCCAGATTTCAGAACTGTGAGAAATAAATTTCTGTTGTTTACAAACTGCCTAGTCTGTGGCATTTGGTTTCTATGGATATTTTTTGAAATGACTGGAGAATAACTGAGCAAAAGAGTTGGCCTAATTATCTTCTCCATTTATTTGGATTTAAAAAGTGGTTAAATCCACTTTTTAACTTTTTAATTATAATATAATTTTTAACTTTAATCCATTTTTTAATTTTTGGTGATTGCCTTGATTAAGACCATTCTGGCTAAGACGGTGAAACCCCATCTGTACTAAAAATACAAAAAATTAGCTGGGTGTGGTGGCAAGTGCCTGTAGTCCCAGCTACTCTTTCTATATCCGAAAGATATAGAACTGTAATAAAATGAGAGATATATATACACATTCATAGCCGTAAAACAGAACAGCTTGTAAAATACAATTTTATCACATAACCTGCTGTAGATAATGATACATCAACATCTTAAATATTATCAATCTAGTAAAATATGCAGTTCGGGAGGATGAGGCAGGAGAATGGCGTGAACCCAGGAGGTGGAGCTTGCAGTGAGCTGAGATCACGCCACTGCACTCCAGCCTGGGAGACAGAGCGACACTCCATCTCCAAAAAAAAAAAAAATTATACCTTGAAAGTGAGGGAAGTAAAGGGATGTAAATGATAAATGTGACTTCACAAAAATTTAAAACTTTGCTCTGTGAAAGATCCTGTTAAGAGGATAAAGAGACAAGCTTCCAACGAAGAACTAGTATCTGGAATATATAAAGAACTCTCAAAACTCAAAACTCAACAGCAAAAAAAAAAAAAAAAAAAAATCTGATCAGAAAAATGGACAAAAAACATGAAGAGAAATTTTAGACATTAGGGAAACACAAATTAAAACCACAATGCTACAGACCCTTTAGAATGACTAAAATAAAAAGTTTTGATAATACCAAATGCTGGTGAGGATGTGGAGAAACTAGATCACTCATACATTGCTGGTGGAGATGTAAAATGGCACAGTCATCCTGAAAACAGTTTGAGAGTAGTTTTTCTAAATAAAACCAAATTAGCAATTACTATATAACCCAGCAACTACATTTTCAGAAATTTATCCCAGAGAAATAAAAACATGTTCACACTCAAACCTGTAGACTGATATGTTGCTTATAGCAGCTTTATTTGTAATAGCCCCAATAGGATCAACCCAGACATACCTCAATGGGTGAATGGTTAAACAAAGTGTGCTACATTCATACCATGAAATTACTATTCAGCAATAAAAAACAATGAAGTATTGATATACAAAACAACTTAAATGAATCTTCAGATAATTATGCTGATTGACAAAAGCCAATATCCAAATGATTAAAAACTATATGAATCTATTTATATAACATTCTTGAAATGACAAAATTATAGAAAGGGAGATGAGACTAATAGTTTCCAGGAAACAGGGAAAGAAGCATGGTTGTTACAAAGACAACATGAAGGATTCTTATGGTGATGGAATTGTTCCATATCTTTTTTTTTTTTTTTTTTTTTTTTTGAGATGAAGTCTTTCCCTGTTGCCCAGGCCGGAGTGCAATGGCGCGATCTCGGCTCACTGCAATCTCGTTTATTCACTGCAGGTGAATAAATGATTCACCTGCCTCAGCGTCCTGAGTAGCTGGGATTACAGGCACCCGCCACGACGCCCAGCCATTTTTTGTATTTTTAGTAGAGATGGGGTTTCACCATAATTGGCAAGGCTGGTTTCGAACTCCTGACCCCATGATTTGCCCGCCTCGCCTCCCAAAGTTGTTCTTTATCTTGAATGTATTAATGTCAATATCCTGGTTGATAGGTAGCGCTAATGTTTTACAAGATGTTTCCACTGGAGGAAACTGGGTTAAGGATACACAGAATCTCCCTGTACTATTTCTCGTGGTTGCTTGCGAACCTATAATTACCTTAAAATAAAAATTTTAATTCAAAAACCAATATAATTCATGGTCAAAATTCCAGGCTTTTGAGACAGACTACCTGGGTTCAAATTCTGACTACAAATTCCAATTCCTAGTAGTGTCATCATAGGCAAATTTATTTATTCTCTCTGTACCTTAATTTCCTCGTCTTTAAAATAAGAAGACTAGAATTAACCTCATAAGGACTTACTTACCACAGCTTAAATAAATTAATGTTTGTGAAGTACATAGAACAGTGCTTCTTACAGATTTATACTCAATAAGTGTCAGCTATATGTGCCATGATTATAATGGTTATATATGTTTATGCATATGAATGAATGGATATTAAAAATTTTTGAAAAGCTTTCATGGGATGGGTGCATACCAACTATAAGAATTACTTTTTGTGGTAGAAACTGGACTGACATGAAAGATACAACTTTATTTGTGCATATTTTATATAAAAATTACATATATAATGCAAATATGGCAAAGTATTCAGTAAAACATACTGGTTTCAGTTATTTATCTTTTTTATATGATTATATAATTAAGAAATTTAAGTTTTGTTCTTGAAAAACAGGTAAATATATCTTATCTTTGGCATAAATATTATATATTACGTATGTATTTCAATTTATTTTATATTTTATATTTGTCTTAGGACATCATGTAATGCATAAAAAACACATTTTTATAAACTGATTACATGATTAAGTCTTAAATATTTTCCAGAAATAAACTCTTTTCATTGCATTCTCTTGATTTTCCGTTACTTTATAACACAGAGTATATTAAATCTAATTTTACTTTTTATTAATGACTGAAGAAACATTATTAAGTAGATTTATTTTATGGCTATAAATTAGTAGTATTCCCTGACCCTGAATTATTAAAATTTTCTGAGTTTAAATTACTCTCTGAATTATCCCAATTGTAATGATTTTTCACATAGTTGTTGAAATCTGATTTTGCCATCTTTGTCAGCTGTCACCCTCAATTGAAGGCATCTCTCAGTTTTTTCTTTCATCTACACATGTAATATTTCCCTTATAATAGCCAGATATTAAAATTGAAAATAATAAGAAAATAAACAAACCAACAATCCTATTTAATATTTTAGACATTTTTCTGAATTTAATGGCCTGACTGCACATGTATATATCTTTTTTTTCTGGAAAAATGTTTCATAAGATTAATTATTACTGTGGTCTCTGAATGCGTCCCCCAAAATTCATATGTTAAAATTTAATCACTAATGTAATAGTATTAAAAGATGCCTTTGGGAGATGATTAAGTGATGATGGCTCCGCCCTCATGAATGATTTGGTGCTCTTATAAAACAGTCTTCAGAGAGCTGCCTGACTTTTATGTTCTTTCTGTCATGTAACTGCACAGCATTTGTCCCCTCTGGAGCGCACAGCAGCAAGGTGCTATCTCAGAAGCAGAGAGAAGCCCTTACCAGACACCAAATCTGTGGGTGCCCTTGTTCTTGCACTTCCAGCCTCCAGAACTGTGAGAAATAAATTTCTGTTCTTTATAAATTACCCAGTCCCAGGTATTTTCTTACAGTAGCAGAAGTGGACTAAGACAGTTATGCTGATTCTTTCACCTTCTATACATTTATTTCACTAACTGCCATTTAAGTGAAATCAATAACTGTCTTCATCAACCATGGTCAATATCATTAACATTTTTTGCAGACCTAAGTCAAATTCAGAGTACCATTTACTAAAATATGATATTTTAGTTACTTAATGTATATTTTTTCAAAAATTGTTAACAACACAAGTAAACCTTAAATGAATGATAATCTACTTATGCTAGCCCATATATAATGTGTTAATGTATTAGTAATATCATTGTCTTTTTTGATCAAATTCTTTCCTGTTTAAACAGTATGTATAGGGTGTCTAGTTAAGACCAGGCATTTTTGTAGGCACGAAATGTACAGAAATAATTCACATGATCCCTGAAATTCACGTGGTTACCATTTTGGACATCAAATCTCACAAGCATTGCTTTAAATTTTAAACTGATAAACAAATGGGAAAGTACAATTATATTTATTGTTGAACTTAAAATGCTAAAATTATTATTACACATCTCATTTTAAAATAACATAAATTTTAGATAATATATTCTGATTATGTCAGAGTGCTGTCAGAAAAGGCAAGTACAAAGAGGTAGAGAATAAAATAGTGGTTACTGGGGACAATCATAAGAGGAGAGAATGGGGAGATGTAGGTTGGAGGACGCAAAGTAGTAGATACATAGGATGAACACATCTAGAGTATAATATGAGGGCCATAGACTATAGTTAATAATATTATATTGTATTTGGGATTTCTGCAAAAAGAGTATATTTTAGGTGCTCTTGCCACACAAAAAATGGGAAACTATGTGAGGTGATGTATATGTTAATTTGCTTCATCTACATGTATATCAAAACATCATGTGGTACACCTTAAATATGCACAATAAAAGTTTAAAAAGAAAAGACAATAGAAATAAATGTATTTAAGATCAAACCATGCATAATCTATTGTGTTAGTTAGAAGAATCTCCCTATGTTGCCAGCGCAGTGGCTCACACCTGTAATCCCAGCACTTTGGGAGGCCGAGGCGGGCAGATGATCTGAGGTTGGGAGTTAGAGACCAGCCTGACCAACATGGAGAAACCCCGTCTATACTAAAAATACAAAAAATTAGCCGGGCATGGTGGCTCATGCCTGTAATCCCAGCTACGCCGGAGGCTGAGGCAGGAGACTCGCTTGAACCCGGGAGGCGGAGGTTGCAGTAAGTTGAGATCGTGCCATTGCACTACAGCCTGGACAACAAGAGAGAAACTCCATCTTGGGAAAAAAAAAAAAAAAAAAAGAACCTCCCTATATTTAATAAGTAGCAAAAGAAAAGAAGATTTATAAATGTAACAGTTTATTAATGCAATCTGGCAAATCAGGGTTGTTACAAGAAATATTTTTTACTTACTTATGTTATTAAATGTTTCTTTCAGAAATGTAAATTGCTCACTTAGTATATAAAAAACCCACTGGCCTTGTATTCATTTGATCTGCACTATCTTTATCTCTATCTGTTATATATAAGTCTGTCTATCATCTCTCCCTCTCTCATATATATATATAACTTCTATTGTTTAGAAAACCTCAGTCTCCTAGGTCTGTCTGTTCCATTTGTAGACTTGCAGACTACAACTAAATAAAGCACGCAACCAGTAGATTTCTATTCAAACACAATATGAAGCTTTGTTCTTTCACACATAGTAGTGGAGAAATCCACTGCTTCAGGAATTTTATTATGATAAGGTATGTGTTATGATAGAAGAATGTGAATGGTACTTTAGGTTAACAAAAGGAGAATAGTGAATCTGACTTCCAGGAGTTATGGAAGTCTACCTGGAGGAAATAATTTTTGAGTTAGGTCTCAAAAGTTGATAATGAATTAATCAGGAAAAAGATAGGGGGCTTCTAAAAAAAGGAAATTCAGGAGAAATGACACATAGATATGAAGCTGCTGGTTATCAAAGTCTAAAGCATTTCAGTATTTCAGCACACAAAAATGAGTGCTGAAAAGTTGCAAGAAATAAAGTTGGAGTGAAAAAAACAAAAAAGGTTTCTGATTACCTAAGACGTTTTACATCATGGCAAGTACTTTCCTTTTATCTTTTGAAGAAAAAAAAAGCCACTGAATGTTTTTAAGTATAAAAGAAGCCTGGTTAATTTGAATTCCACATAAATCACTTTGAGAGTGGAATAGCAGGATGGATTTGCAAAACACCACACTGGAACAAGAGATCATTTTGAGGGCCACTGAAATAATTCAAGCTAGAGTTGATAATGACTAGAACAGTAGTGTTTGAAGATGAAAGGGTAGATTCCAGAAATATTTGGGCAATAATATTGATAGAACTTGGTGATTAGTAAAGAATAAGAGAAACAGAATAGTTCTATTGGTTATCCTAGTAAATTACCCAAAACTTAGCAGCTGTGAAACAACAATAAACATTTATTATCCCATACAGTTTCTGTAGGTCTGGATTCTAGAGCAGCTTACCTGGGTGGCTCTGGCCTGAATCTTCTCATATGGTCGCAATCTATGATGTTAGCTAGTGCCACATATCAGCTGGCTTGACTGGAGTTGGAGGATCTGCTTCCAAAATAACTAATTCACATAGCTGTTAGCAAGAGCTTCAGTTCCTTGCTGGTTATGGCAGGAGAACTAATTTCCTTGCCAACGAATAACTCCATAGTGTTGCTTGAGTGTTCTTATGAAATGGCAACTGGCTTTGCCTACAACCCATGATTCAAGAAGGAAAAGGCATAAGCTGGAATCCGTTTTACAATCTAGCCTTGAAGTCATTTGTGCAATATCTTACTGGTTATACAGGTGGGAGGTGGCTACACACAGCATGAATAACATGAGGCAAGACTCTTTGCAGACACAATGGTCAGTAATGAACCACACATTTTTGTCTTGGGTGTTTAGGTGGATTATGGTGACATCAACAAGATAATCAACAGAACGGGGCAGGGGTATTGTGGTTGGTTGTTTGGTTTAGTGTCTCTGTGTGTGTGTTTCTGGAAAGTATAAGGTAATAAGTTAGATTTTTGAAATTATCCAACAAATGCCTAGTTATATGCTTAGGAAATGTAAGAATACATTTAGTGATGGAAAAATTAATTCGGGTACCATCAGCATTTAAATGGAACATAAGATCTTAAGGTTAGCTGAATACATCCAAGTAGAGCATAAAAATAAGATGTGAGAAAACAACATTTTTTCAAAAAATTGAGCATGAAAAGAATTAAGCCAAATGATTAGGGGGTAGAAACAAAAAAGAACACTGTAGAAATAAACGAAATACAAAAGTTATGAAAAAGAGTTGTCAGCGGTATCAAAGAAAGCAGAAGTATCCAGTGAACTAAAATATACCCATTGGATTTGGCAATACATATGCTATTAATAATATTGTCAGAGCAATTTCAAATTTGGGAATGTGGGAACAGAAAACAGATAATAGAGGGTTAGGTACAGGTAAATCAAATAAAACTGTGCATAATTATGTATCAGTTATGTTCTAGTCTGGAATCAGAGATCCTTCAGAATACTTAAGACAGAAGAAATTTAATATTGGAAATTGATTATATAGGCGAAGGAATTGCTAAAAAAACAAACAGGAAACGATGAGGGAAACCAGAGATTAGCCATCTCAAAAGTTACTACAACACCTCTGTTGAGGAGATCAAGAGGTTGGGGTTACCAAAGCCTAGTAACCAGGATGTCCTGGAGGAATTCTGAAACATTTTTTGTAGGAACTGCAGCCATAGAGAAGCAGCTAGTGTTGAACATGCCTCATTGGCAGATTGTGAAAAATACCGTTTCTTCTCCCTTCGTTCTTCTTTCTTCTGATAGTGTCTCCAACTGGCAAACTATAGTTAAAATCAGCTGACTCAAGAATCTGGGAGAAGTATTTCTCCTGGGGTTAGCCCCCACGTGATACAAAATGGGAATGGGAGAGAAATATATATGAGAACAAACAGAGGAGCAACTGACAAAACTTTATTTTTAGCTAGCCAACCTTGTAAAGACAGACCAAATTGGAAGCCCCATGTGAGAAACTTAGTAGAACTTTAATGCATAATGAAAAATAAATTTCACTGAAAATATTTCAAAGACCAAGGCCTATGCTCTAGGTAAAATACCTATAAACTGAAGAGCTTTTATCTCAGCACATTCAATGTAGAAAGATTTAGCCTGACTTGAAATAATTGGGCTTGATATTATCTCTCATGATAATGGAAAGCATTAAGAATTCCCTGCACAGAATACATTCATGAAAGATTTAGAATTCATTTTATTTCTAATTAAATATTGCCTTTCTTTATGATTCACTGAATTTTTTATTTTAAAGATATAGAACTGTGATAAAATGAGATATATATACACATTCATAGCCATAAAACAGAACAGCTTGTAAAATACAATTTTATCACATAACCTGTTGTAGATAATGATCCATCAACATCTTAAATATTATCAATCTAGTGAAATACACAGCAGTGTACAACTGTAGTGGTCATTGTTGAAGGTCTCATAGAATGCATTCCCCTCTACCTGAATCAAGACAGAATCTTGATTTAGATCAAACATTTAATAATCTTACATCTACACTTCATTTTTGTTTTTTTTTTTTTTTGAGATGGACTCTTGCTCTGTCACCCAGGCTAGAGTGCAGTGGCACAGTCTCAGTTCAGTGTAACCTTCGCCTCTCAGGTTCAAGCGATTCTTCTGTCTCAGACTCCCAAGTAGCTGGGAATACAGGTGTGTGCCAATACTCCTGGCTAATTTTTTGTATTTTTAGTAGAGACAGGGTTTCGCCATTTTGGTCAGGCTGGTCACGAACTCCTGACCTCAAGTAATCCACCTACCTTGGCCTCCCAAAGTGCTGGGATTACAGGCATGAGGCACTGTGCCCAGCCTATTTTATTTTTAATGATGAATAATATACATATTTATGGGTACACTCTGATGTTTTGATGTATGTATATATTGTGGAAAAATTAAATCAAGATAATTAATATTCTATCATCTCACCTATTTCTCATTTTTTGTGATGAGAACATTTAAAATCTATTCTTTTAGCAATTTTGAATTATACAATACATTATTATTAACTATAGTTACCATGCTGTGCAATATATCCCTAAACTCTTTTTGTAAATATAATGAAAGGTGCTGGCCCTTTTCTAAGTAGGAAAAATATATAATATATCAATACACACAACAACTTGTATACAATATTGGATTCTCAGACCGAGTAATGTCAATAGGGTATCATTTATTCAATATCAAGATACAATTTAAGAGAAAAAATCACTAGAGTTAATGAACATCATTCAAAAAATTTTAAATAGGTCTAACAGATATCCCTATTCTTCAGTGAGGGAAAATTTATCATCAGGTTCTTGGTTTGAGACATTGGCTTGGAGAAATGAAATGTTAGCTCAGAGATGATGACTATAAGCTCATTCATTCCAGTATCCCTGAACATGTGACTTGTATAAGTTTTGTAACTGATTTTAATGCTGGATTTGTTTTAATTTTGCATATTCAATGTTAGAACTTTTCAAAGATACACTGTATATATTAATATATGATTTATGTAAAAGAGTCTATACTTAAATACCCTGAGGGAGGGGAGAATTAATTTGCATTCATCACACCTAAGACAAATAGTTTGAGTTACTTTTGGAAATACTGTATCATACATTTGTTCAAGTTTCTGATAATAAAACTGCACATGGATACAGACACTAAGGCCAGATTAACAAAATGAAAGACACATAACTGAATTGTGAGCATGTTGCAAACTTAAAGTTTGACATCTACAATAAAAATTAGGAGATCTGATAAATTTTCTCTTCGATATCCAATAAATGTTTGTTTTATAGGTGAATGCACTGACTGTTATAGACAGAACTCCTTTTATAAGGTGACCAGCAATGAAAATTAGCATATATATTCAGACCACATTGGACATTTTTATTGCCCAAACCCTTCTTCTAAGTCTTTGAATCCCCCATTATGTTTTCATATATAATTTTATACCAGCACGATGTTATTCTATTTTAAGAAATCAAACCTTTTGGCTTTGTAATCTATAATGAGTCAAAATGTATTAAGGAAACAAAAGCTTTTCCTTGTGATAAAGAATTGTCTGCTGCTTCTCTGGTGTTGTTATGTAACAAGAACACGAATAATAAAAATGTTAATAAATCTGACTAATTTATTTATAGTGCATTAACAAGTGGACAATTGAAGGTAAACACATAAATCAGGAAAAGTGTCCTCTAGCTATTTTCTCTATAGACTAACACTCCTTTTTTTTTTTTTTTAAATTTAAAAATTTGTATTGCTCAGAACCTTCACTCCCTGGGCAATGGCAAGAGCTTCGGAGATCAGCCCTTGGGGACAGAGTCAGAGGCACTGGGTGGAAAAAAGAGCGAGCATGTGGTACATTTGGTCCATTGTCATGTGTGGGTATGGCAGAGGGAGGAGGGACTCTAGATGGCCCTGCATCTAGGGCCTTCTAGGGACCCAGATATACCTCCTTGGGCAAGGCTCACATGCCAAAGCAAAGCAGATGAGGCCAGCCTGGCTTGGGGTGAGGGCTCAGTGCCTCTTAGCCTTGCCCTGGGGTTCTTGGACCTTCCGGAAACTGAGACACATCAGGCCCACGTTGATGGCATAGGTGGTGATGCAAACGATGCAGAAATCATAGAGCACAAAGAACAGAATCCAGGCCAGGTAGACAGAACCAGCCAGAGACAGCAGGGAGCTCAGCAGCAGCAGGACAGAGGCCCAGCGCGTCCACGGGCAACCCAACAATAGCTGTAGTGTGTAGAAGATGCAAGGGAATATGTTATTGTATTGATTGAGGATGCTGTCCTGTCCCAGCACGTGCTGCACCAATCCGAAGACCCTGCCCTACCTGGAGGAGACGATGCGCGGGACAGCTAATGGCGGTGCCCATGTCGCAGAGAGCGCGGTAATCCGGCCCAGGGCGCGCGCGGCCTTCACGTGCAGCCCGTAGAGCGATAGCACTAAGTCAGCCAGGCAGAGCGCGAGCCGCACCCAGCCAGGGTTCCCCCCAGTACTCCCCATATCTCCAGGTCACCCCTCGAGGTGCCCGCGGAGAAAATCAGCAGCCACGGAGCAGGGGCGGGGCAGGGCCTAGCATTCCTTTTCTTATGATTAACACATTTGTACATGAATGAGAATAGTTAAAATGTTTAGAGCTCTGAAGTATTCTTATTCAATGCTGAAGTTTTTTTGGTATTAGACTGCCTATTTACAGGGAATTTTTAAATGGAGAAGGAATAATTTCAGCTATTCCTGGGAAAGGCTGTTAGTATTTTTTGATCGACAAATTAAAATTGTAAATATTTATGATACAGAAAATAATGTTTGGACATATGTATACATTGTAAAGTGACTAAACTAAGCTAATTAACATAATCATTACTCATATTTATCATTTATTGTAGTTAGAACATTTGAAATCTACTGTGGTAGCAATTTTTAAGTATACAATACATTGTTATTAATTATAATCACCGTGTTGTATGATAGATCTCCTGAATTTATTCCTCCCATCTAACTGAAATTTTGTATCCTTTGACCAACATCTCCCCAATACTCGCCTCATCTTTAGCCTTGGGTAACCACCATTCTACTTGCTACAGCTGAGTTCAACCTTTTTAGATTCCACGTATAAGTGAGATTATGTAGTGTTTGTCGTTCTGTGCCTGCCTTATTTCGCTTAGCATAAAGTTCTCCAGGTTCATTCACATTGTCACAAATGACAGGAATTCTTTATTTGTTAAGGCTGAATAGCATCCCTTTGTGTATATGTACCACATTTTCTATTTTCATTCGTGCTGATGAACACTTAGGTTGAATCTGTGTCTTGGTTATTGTAAATACTGCTGCAATGAACATGGAAGTGCAGATCTCCCTTCAACACGCTGATTTCAGTTACTTTGGATATATACCCAGAACTGGAATTACTAGTCATATGGTAGGTGTTATGTTTAGTTTTTTGAGGAACCTTCATGCTGTTTTCCATAATGGCTATGCTAATTTACCTCCACATCAACAGTGTAAAGGCACATAGTATTTTTTAGCACATAGATATATTTAAGGGTGAACATGTGCTTTAAAGAGGGACACATCAAGTTTTGCTGTACATCTTAAATTCCTATAGTATGCTTTGCTTGTTTATTATACAGTTAACCCTTGAACAATATGGGGGTTAGGGGCACCAAACCCCATGCTGTTAAAATTCTGAGCATAACTTTTGATTCCCCCAAAACTTAACTGCTAATAGCTTACTGTTGACCAGAAGCCTTACTGGTAATGCAGTCAACTAACACATATTTTGTATGTTATATGTATTATATACTGTATTCTTACAATGAAATAAGCTAGAGAAAATAAAATGTTATTAAGAAAATCGTAAGGAAAATATATTCACTACTCATTTAGTGAAGTGGATCATCACAAAGGTCTTCATAGTCATCATCTTCATGTTGAGTAGGCTGAGGAGAAAAATGGAAAAGGAACAGTTGGTCTTGCTGTTTCACGGGTGGCAGAGGCAGAAGAAAATCCATGTATAAGTAGATCCACACAGTTCAAACCTGAGTTGTCTAAGGGTCAACTGTACAGAAAAACATATACATAAATGGTCTATTAAATAATAGAGCAAGATTATGTCTAACTATTAACAAAATCCAAGACATGAAGATAAATCTAAAAGCATCAATTTCTACATTTCCATGTTATATGAAAAAAAATTCTTACTTGTAAAAAGGGGTTAAATATTAGACGAGAGTTTAAGTCAGTGATTTTATTCTTGGGGGAATCACTGTGGAATACTAAGAAGATGTGTTTTGAAAGAGCTTAGTATCTGTGCTTCCATGAACCTCCATTTTTCATAGATTTGAGCTACCGCTATTATTTCACCATCTGATACTTTTTTGACATTCATGCAGCAAATATTTCAAATGGGACATTATGTCTTAAAAGGATAGATAGCTGAAAAAGAATATGCGATCCTCCTCTTTTCTTTTCACAGTAATCACAACTTGGCCTTTGATCTGACTTGAGATTCTTCATCTTCTCTACAACACAGTGGGAGGAGGCTTCTTCTGTTGGAATTAAGTAGGGCAAGATGCCATGTGGTAGTAATAACTGCTTCCATCTCTCCTAATGTGGAGCCTTTAGATACCAACTATTTGATAAAGACAGATGTATAATACATTTTCTGGATTTTATCTCCATTTTTTTCCCTGCAAGTTAGCATATTTTTTTTCTTTAAAAATTTCATGTCAGTGGACAGGAACAGAATATTTACAGGAAAAGTTTCAAAGAGTTTTTTTGTAAAGATGCACCCCTCGTGATGAAGCGTTTGTGCCAAGAATGATAAGGGTAGTTTCCCTATTGTTCACACAGCAGGTTGTCATCTTTTTCTTCTTAATAGGGAAAGGTCTTATCCTTGGTAATGCTGCATGAGTTGTTCAGTTACTTGGCAACAATAATAAAAAAGACACAAGCAGTAAAGGGCTCATCATCAACATCATGACAAATAGTAGTGCCTCAGCTGGTTTTAATGGCCATATGGAGGCATTAAATTTCTTGTTTTCAAGTATTAAATCCATTGCATATGATCAGATTAAGCACTGGTATGTGCAAACATTTGAAACATTTCAGCTGCTGTATTTGAACTAGTATGTAGAAAAAAGTGAATAAGTATGAGGCACTTGCCTGAATAAACAAAGCACCCCACAATGCACAAGACAGACATAGATTTTTTCCAATTTAAATATCAAGATACATATTTCAGGCACATTCTTACAGTCATGACCAGCTAATATTATGAAGCAATATACTGTATGTATGATAATGCCTGTTGTTAAGGAATTAATAAATAGAAAGAAATACTTTCTTAAGAAATACTGCCATTAATAAACAAAGAGTGAAACCAATTAGAAAGTGGGGGAAATCCAATATGGCATCCCAACACTAACAAATGAAAATACCTGTAATAAAAGTGAAAAACATAACCACACTGAATGCAGGAGGGAAAAGAACTAACCTAAATAACTTTGGAAAATGGGAAGTTGACTGAATACTGTAAGAATATAGACAAAAAGAATTGTGCACAAATGCTGTTATCTAGTCAGTAAATGCGTTTCTTATGGGGGTATTGGGGTAAGACATCCTGAAACGAATTTCTGTGTACTAGAATTGAACAAATAAGTAAATATGTAGTAGATAATAAAAACTGGGTGCCTTACTGCTATAGAAGGCAATTACAAATAAAGAAAGGAAAAAAACTATAATGATCCTTGTGATGTTGAATTGGAATCTGAGGTGTCAGTATGAACTCATTATGCATATACATACACAGGTATATAAAAATAGATATGTGTGCACATAGGCTAATACACAAATATTTACTAGTCCTATCTGCTGAGAAGTCTAGAAGCAATAATGCTCCTGTAGTAATTAGCATATCTGGTGCCCAGATGTTGGTTTCTAAGCACCATGCCTCTATTAAAGAACCAGGGATCTTTGGAAAAGTGGTTCATTCCAGGGCAGGGGTAGAGGAAATCAAAAGGAGCTTGAAACATCTTATGGTACCAGAAAAGTGAAAGTTCTCAAAAAATATGGGAGGAGGTTGTTGAAAGAGCACAGAAGTCAACCTGAAGGAGCTCCTAATGGCCAAAGCTTTGAGCAACACAATAACTAATGACAGTATCAGATAATAACCCAAAGAATAATATAAATATTTATAAAACAATGATGATGATAACAAATAATTAATTAAATAAGTATGTGGAAGAGATATGACAGCTTTTCCTTGTAGCAAAATTGCAATTAATAAATGCATAAAGGAAGAAGGAAATAGAAAGTATCACTAGGCAGATATCACAGTGGTTATGACTGCATATATGATCCATTGAAGTGTGCTAGAATAAGTGGGCAAGGGTTTTGGGGGCGAAGATATTTGTATACCCTCAAAGTATTTCTCCTGAGATATTTGGTCACTATAGAAAAAATAATTATAGTTTTACAGTTGAAATTTCCAGGAGAGACCACCTAGATGAGAAGAACAAGGTCAACATCACTAGTAATAAGACACATTGACATCATGAACACTGTAATATGGAGCACTGAGAAAGACATGGCACCATTTCCATGATTCTCTTTTCAAGGATGTAAGACCCCTAGTCTAATTCTGAGAATGTACAAGGCACAAATTGATGGACATTCAGCAAGATAACTAATCAATACTCTTCAGGGCTATCAGGGTCATGAAAAATAAGGAAAGGCTGAGGAACTGCTGCAGATTGTACAAATCCAGGGGAAAATAAATAAATGCAATATGGGATCTTTATTGAGACTCTTAAAAGAACATTAGAGGAAAAAATGGTGACGTTTGAAGGTGCTGAGACCAGCTCGGTCATGGAGACCCTAACCCAGTGGTGCTAGAGGAATTAAAGACACACAAACAGAAATATAGTGTGTGGAGTGGGAAATCAGGGTCTCACAGCCTTCAGAGCTGAGAGCCTTGAACAGAGATTTATCCACGTATTTATTAACAGCAAGTCAGTGATGAGCATTGTTTCTATAGATTATAGATTAACTAAAAGTATTCCTTACGGGAAACAAAGGGATGGGCTGAAACAAAGGGATGGGCTCTGGCTAGTTATCTGCAGCAGGAACATTTCCTTAAGGCGCAGATCGCTGATGCTATTGTTTGTGGTTTAAGAACACCTTAAGCAGTTTTCCACCCTAGGTGTTCCTTGCCCTCATTCCGGTAAACTGGCAACCTTCCAGGGTGGGCGTCATGGCCATCACGAACATGTCACAGTGCTGCAGAGATTTTGTTTATGGCCAGTTTTGGGGCCAGTTTATGGCCAGATTTGAGGGCCTGTTCCCAACATGAATGAGACAGTTAATTTGGTTAATGCTGTTATGATAACGTAAAATTTCTGGTTATGGTAATGCCATGGTTGTTTAAGATGTGAATGCTGGAAGAAGCTAAGCAAGGGATATATTGAAACTTTATGTTCTATTTTTGCAACTTTTCTGTAAGCCTAAAAGTAGTTAGAATTAAATGTTTTAAAATTTGCTATTATAAAACAAATTCAGAATGTCCACTTCTAGTTGCTATAAATGACTATAAAAATAGGCAACATATATGAAGTAACTGTTTTCACACATTGGAAAACAGCAAAGAATTATGATTCCTGAAAAAAGGAAACTAAGTGAAACAAGCCTCCAGATAACCCTGGATTTTTGCTTGGAGACAATATCTAAATTGTGGTGCAAGGAGGATTAACCGAAACAGAACACAATGGACTTACTGAACTGATGACACACTGATCAGAATTTGGGAATAGTCAGACTGCTGGAATTTGCAGGGCAAGTTGTTAGAGAAAAATGAGCTATGTATAATTAATGCTTCAGAAATCTGCAGAATGGCCCTCTTTGGTCTTTCACTGAACACTAAATTGCTTATGTGAAGGGCAGGACTCCATGAATTAGGGCAAAGAGCAACTACTAGGGGAATAAAAAAATTATTCTAGAGATCAGTGAGCTGAACAACTACTGGAACACAAACCTGGCTGGGATATTTTGATAGTAAATAGACAGAGGGGGGAGTCCTCTTTGAGAATGCAAAGCAAGTGAGTAGAGCTTCCAAAAAGTCTCAGTCATAAAAATAGGCCGAATGTAGTCCAAGAGTGACGGCTACTGTAGACCATCCCTAGCAAAGCTTTAAAATGGGCCCAGAAAAGAGTAGCATGATATGCAAATGAACTAACTGCTTTCCGAGTAATTTTATTAAGGAAAATAACAAGATCAGTCAATCACAATTTAGCATCCATAATGTCCAGTATACAATAAAAAAAAAACTAGGTGTGCAAAGAACTATGAAAATGTTACTGACAAGAGGGAAAAGATAACTTGTAATTAGGAGAAAAATCAGAGATGACAGAAATAGTAGACAAATACTTTACAACATCTATTACAAATGTGTTCATTTTTGATTTCTGAAGAAACAGCTAAATGATTTCAGTACATAAATTGAAACTACAAGAAGAAGCAAAATTATTCCACTGATAGAAAATAATTCTTACCAAAATCATGGCTGGATTTTCTTATAGAAGTCAATAAGCTGATTTTAAAATGTATATGTTACATTTAAAGGACAGTTAAAGGAAATAGCCATGAGTCCTGAAAAAGGAAAAAAAATTAGCATACTTATGCCATTTGACTTCAATATTCACAATAAAGATACAGTAAGCAAATCAGCGATTATCCTAAAGACAGGAAAATATATCAAAATAGAGAATCCAGAAATAAAATCAAATTTATATTATCCATTAATTTTGTCTTTTCCAACTAGTTAATCTTCATTTTGATTCTATTTATGCTGAAAATGTGTGGTCCAATACTGCGGATCATATTATTTCATTTTTTGTTAATTTATTGTGATTTTCTTTTTGACCTTTATAATATATAATTGTACCGTGGATCTAATTAAAAGCTTGTGCATTCTCTATTATAATAAAGTTCAGTATGTGATTATTACACCAACCTTATTAATTCTATTCTTCAGATCCTTCATGCTCTTATTTTTAGTCTATTTGCTCTGTCGTGGTTGACAGCGGTGAATTAAATTTTCCTACTACTAAAAAAAATTCAATCAAATTAGCAAATAAATTTAATGGGAAAATGAAAATCTTTCCAATGAATTGTGGTAGAACAACTTGATGAACATGTACCTTGGCCATTATCTAACTCAATACAAAAATTAATTTGTGTTGCATCATAGACTTAAAACCAACAGCTAACATTAAAACTTCTCAAATACAAAATAGCAGAATATCTTTATGTGCTGAGAGTAGTCAATGATTTCTTAAACAAAAGCCATAAAATATTAACAATAAAATAAAAAATGATAAAACACAATTAAACAAAATTGTAAAAATCTGCTGAATAAAACATATAATTAAGAAAATTAATAAGAAAGCTACAGACTTAAATATGATATGGATAATACCTGTATCTGACAAAATACTTATATGGAGAATATGCAAACAACAACAATAAAAAATAAAATTAGTAAAAATAGGCAAAATATTTGAATAGGCACTTCAGAAAAGAAAGATAAATACAGGGCATATAAGCCCTTGAGAAAGTATTCAAGCACATCAGGAACGTTCAAATTAAAACCAAAAGTAGACAAGAGCATTCACCTATTAGAATGGCTAAAATTTAGAAGAATGATGGCATAAAATGTTAGTAAAGGTGTGAAACGACCAAAACACTGATAATTTGTATGAGTGTTGCAACAATTTTGAGAATTGTTTCAGCAGTTTCTCATAAAATTAAACATACTCCTAGTCAGAGAAAAAGACTTGACGTACAATGGAACAAATATGCAAAGACAACAGATTTCTTGTAGAAAATAGGGGTTGAGAATGAAGGAATATCTTGAAAGAAAGCACTGAAAGAAAACAAAAGTCAACCAAGATTCTATACTGAATGAAAATTTCATCAAAAACAAAGATGAAATAAGAAAAGTTTTCAGAAATACAAAACATGGAAGAATTAATCACCAATAGATGTGCAGTAAAAGAAATGTTAAAGGAATTCCTCAGGCAAAAGGAAAATCATACCAGATGAAAATCTGGATCTACATAAAGAAATTAAGAGCACTGAAAATGGTAACTACATGGGTAAGTATAAAAGATTTCACTAAATATTTAAATGTCTTTAAAAGATAATTGACTGTTTAATCCAAAAGTATTAACATTTTATGCTAAGATGTATGCCATATGTAGAAGAAAAACATATTACAACAGCCCGAAGGGCATAGAGAAATGGAATTATACTCTTGTTTCTTGAGTGCATCTGATTATTATGAGTACCAATGAGTAGGGCCAATTCTTTCCACTTAGTACCCAAAGACCTGGTGACTATGCAAGTCAACAAATACTAGGACACGTGTAAGAACCCCTCTGTATTATGATATTAAAGGGAATTCAGCTGCACATCTGTAATAGATTTGGTGAGATTGAGCCATGTGAGCATCAGACAAGGCCATTGTATGCCATGTTGGGGAGTAGAAACAACAGATGAAAGCAAAGCTAGCCAAGCACCCTGCACTTGCTGAGGGATTGCACGCATGGACATGAACTGAGAAGACTTTCAAAAGAAACAGACATAGGTGACAAGAAATCCCACCGTTCTCTTAAATGTTAAAAGGATACTAGGTAAAGGGAGTAGGAGAGGTCTCTTTCCCATAGGAGAATTTGAAACAGGGCTAGAAAGGGACTGGAGACAGGGATTGGGGTCAGCATGAAGGCAAGCCCTATGCAAGTTACTAATGAGGATGGTGAGTTGAAGAGAGGGCAGCCAGTCCTGTGCTGAAAATAGAAAAGACATGAGTGGATAGGAGGACAGAATGCGCCTGTATGTGTCCAGGTGGGAGTGTGGTGGGCCATGAGGGGTTTGAAAACAAGAGAAGGGATGGCAAGGTAGGCTGGGCATGCAGAGGTAGGTGACCACATTTCTGCAGTGCTGGAGAGCTAAGCAACAAAATCGGGATACAGTGTATTGGGCAGAATGGAATCCACACAGGTAGATGCTTGTGCAGGAATGTCAAGTTCATGTTTGAGGAAGAGTCTTCTAGCACCAAGCTTTCCCAGTAGTGCTTAGGAAACCCCAGTGATGTGTGGTCTAAGTGACCTCAGGCCTGAATGGGATGAAGGAGCGCTGAACAGACAGGACAATTGTCTTGCAGTTCCCCTACCCAGACTTCTCTGCCTTCAAGTCAGATATTTGATTTATGGGGAAGGCTTAAGTTGGAATAAGAGGTCCTACATCTATAATATTGACAACAATGGTATAACAGTTATATACAGAATATATCATGGAATCCTGGCCTTCGGGGGACCTGTGCTCTATAAACTTGATGATCTCTCTCCCCAGGTCTTCCTGATGTTCCTCACTAGCTGAGAGTATCTTGTATAGACCCATTCCCTAGCACCCGGTGATTCTGATCAAATCTTTCCTCCTCAAAGTAAAGGGAAGTATCTTATTGATATTTCAGAATTTTGAAGCATGCCCAGGAAAATCCTGGTACCCAAGACATCACTAAAGGAATTCCACTATCTATGGATGAGGGATTAAGTTAATTTTCTGCTCAACCTACTTAGAAAACAGGGAAATTAAAATAACAGTGAGATCATATATTATCGCCCCAAGGTTTGACCAAAATTTAAAAGGTTGATAAAATAAAATGCCTATGAGAATGTAGATTATCAACATACATTAATATGCAAGAAATGAATTGGAACAGCTTTACTAGAACAGAATTTCAGAAATATTAATAAACATTTACAATCATCACATTTTTTCCACTTTAATCCGGTTTACACTTTGCTATGTCTTTCCTGTAAGAAAACATGCATATTTGCCCAAGAATTCATGGTCAGTGATGTTGATATCAGTTCTACAAATGATAGCAGCAAATGGGAAACAACTAATGTGTCCATCAGGAGGAGATTGGTTAAATTAATTACGGCACATACACACTTTAGAATTCTAGGGAGTAGTTAAAAGAGTAAAGTGGATCTATACGTACTCTCACAGAAAGATTTTTGCATTCACTTCATTCAGTGACAATGGCAAGAGGGGAAAACAATATGTACACTGCTATCCATGTATGTTGTATGTTAAAAACTCACAATGTACTTTTTATAGCACAGTATGGAAGGAAAAGTCTAGAATACATTTTAAAACAACAAACATTATTAATTGTGATTACTTCTGAGGAGAGGTATGAATTTTGACAAAATATACTAACTAAGGGGAATTGTGATTTATGCATATTGGTAGAATTTTGTGACAGTGAGAATATCTGCACTATTACTTAAAACCAAAATTTTCCTTAGGAGTAAACAGAAAGACAATGGGCAGTGGAAGAATACTGAATTATTTCTTCTTTTCTTATCAAAGCTACCACATCTGCCATGGAACCATTTTCTAATCACCTAGAAAGACTCCTGGGTGTTTAGGGATTTAGCCACAGTAGATGTTTGCTTACACACCAATTCCAGTGGTCTTTCCTCACTGACTGCCTATAAGGAGGCTTTGATTTGAGACTACCTAGGTAAGTTCACTAACTGGTTTGTGTTCAGAGGCCAGTCTAGAATAATTAACCCCATTAAAATTCGATCTCAAACCTCAGGATGGTTTCCAAAATCTTCTCTCTAGCTTCTGGGTTATAAAGCAAGAACCAGTAGATTCTGTGCCAAATCAGACTCTCCCGACTAGCAGATTTGAAAATGCTTTGAGTGTGGTGGATGCATGTAGAGAGATGAAAAGGTGTCTAAGCTTCACTGTTTTAACTGAACAGTTATAATACAAGAAAGGGGCTGCTTCTGTCAAGAGGGTCCACGGTAATGAGAGGTGAAGCCAGCTGGGTTTCTGAGTGGGGTGGGGACTTGGAGAACTTTTCTGTCTAGCTATAGGATTGTAAACACCCCAATCAGTGCTCTGTGTCTAGCTAAAGGTTTGTAAATGCATCAATCAGCACTCTGTAAAAACGCACCAATCAGCGCTCTGTGCCTAGTTAAAGGTTTGTAAATGCACCAATTAGCACTCTGTGAAAATGGACCAATCAGCACTCTGTAAAATGGACCAATCAGCACTCTGTAAAATGGACCAATCAGTGCTCTGTAAAATGGACCAATCAGCAGGATGTGGGTGGGGCCAAATAAGGGAATAAAAGCTGGCCACTGGCCACTGGCCACTGGCCACTGGCGCCAGCAGTGGCAACCCACTTGGGTCTCCTTCCGTGCTGTGGGAGCATTGTTCTTTCACTCTTCACAATAAATCTTGCTGCTGCTCACTCTTTGGGTCTGTACTACCTTTATGAGCTGTAACACTCACTGCAGAGGTCTGTCTTCCTGAAGTCAGCAAGAAAACAAACCCACCAGGAGGAACAAACAATTTCAGAGGCACCACCTTTAAGAGCTGTAACACTCACTGCAAAGGTCTGCAGCTTCACTCCTGAAGTCAGCCAGACCATGACCCCACCTGAAGGAAGAAACTCCAAACACATCTGAACATCTGAAGGAACAAACTCTAGACACCATCTTTAAGAACCGTAACACTCACTGTGAGGGTCTGCAGCTTCATTCTGGAAGTCAGTGAGACCAAGAATCCACTGGAAGGAATGAATTCTGGACACAGTAAGGGGCAGGACCTACAGGCAGTTGGAATGTCAATTAAGTCTTGGAGAAGGCAGGTGAGTCTGGGCTGTGTGTTCCTCTAGGAGCAGGTGCAGGCTCCAGAGAAGGCTGCAGTGCAGCTGATCAACAGGTCTGTTTCATTCTGGACAGGAGGGCATGCTGCGGAAGACCCAGGGGAAGGGTACAGTAATGTGAAAAAGTGCTGGACTGGACTCATGTGAAGGGACCAGGGCAGGGTCAGCTCTGGAAGAATCTGGGGCTAAGGGAGGGAGGACTCCAGGCCAATGAACCCTACAGACAGTCCCAGATTGTGTCTGAGTCTCATTCTCACCTTACTTTTTTCAGGCCTGCTTTTAGTGCTTCCACCATAGGATCTTTATTTTGATTGTCTGAGAGACATCTTGGAGTATTGAGAAAAGAAATAAATTAATAGACCCAAGATCTGCCTCAGGCTGGGAGGAGTGGAACAGTGTGAGCTCTAGAGGAATGCAGACCAGGAGTCTAGTCCCATCCTGTCACTTACTAGCTGTGGGAAGTAGACACATTACCCAATTCTATGAACATTGAGTTCTTCTTTCCCTGGTACTTGGCCCAGTACCAGGGGAGCTCTGGCGATTAACACCATAAAGAGGAGGGGAGGAAGTGGAGGGCCTTTCTTCCTCCGAATCATGTCTCTCCTCTGAACAGCCTAGGCTGGCTTCCTCAGACTACGGGTCTCATCTTCCTGAGACCCTTGAGGTGGAAGTCAGAGGGTATCTCATGCTGATAGCTCTGCTCTGGGCCTCCCAGGAGTGAAAGGAGGGCTGCGGCTCAGCACAAGCTGGGCTCCTTGTCTCTGGGGTAGGTTGTTCTGTCAGATTTCCACCTTGGGTGTTGGGGGAGGGGAGAAGTAGGGAGTTCGCTTGGCTTTTTCATTAAAGGCTTTATGGGAAATACCAACTCCGTGAAAGCTCTGGGTCATTTCCATACTGAAAACCTTGAGAACGGGTTAAAGTCTCAGGCTAGATACATATGGGGAAGCTGCATCACAAAACAGCATCCCAGTTTTGGGTAGTTATTCAGCACAGCTTCTAGAATCATGCTGTTTCAGCCAACCCAAACTTTTGTGCTGTCATGATATTACCATATGGTACTGGCACACAGGGTCTGAGGTGCCATCTCAGATTGTACTATTCAGTGAAGCAGTATAAATTCATTGTCTCAAGGCACACTGGGAAGAAGCAAGAGCCACACTTCAAAATATTTCGTCCAACTAATTCTGTCATCTGCTTCTATTTCTGGCTACAGGCCCTGTTTCCACTTGAGGGTATGCCCCCACTTGTTTCCCACACATAAGTAATGGTTCAACCCAATCTTATTGTCCCTCAGGAATCTCTCATTTTTGCTTCTTTGCTGCTGTTGATACTGTTCTCTCATTCTTTCTATAGTTTCTCCAGGGTTGATTTTGGAAAATATTAGCCAAATTCTGGTTGCCATCTTGAATGCTACATGTAAGGTAGTGTATTGGTCTGCTCAGGTTACCATGACAAAATAACATAGACTGTGTGGCTTAAACAACATAATTTTTTTTAACCTAGAAATTTATTTACCTCCAGGTTCTGGAGGTTAGAAGTCCAAGATTAAGGTGTCCTCAGGGTTGGTTTCTGCTGTGGATTCTCTTCTTGGATAGCAGACAGCTGTCTTCTTGTTGTGTCCTCACATGGATTCTTCTCTATGTTCTTGCAAAAAAGAGAACTTTGGTTTCTCTGCCTTTTCTTAAAAACCATTCTTTTTGGATTAGGGCCCCACCCTTATGACCTCATTTAAACTTAATTATCTCCCTAAAGGTGTTATTTCCAAAAAATGTCATATTGGGCATTAGGGCTTCAACATACGAATTTTGAGGAGGATACATTCAGTCCACAGCTGGCAGTGAATCTGTAAATAATTTAAGGAGGATTGGCATCTTTATAATATTCTTTTCCCCATAAGTGAACACAGGGCACTGATCTATTTATTTGGGATTTTTATAGTTGCCTCCAAAAAGATGGTGTACATTTTTGTTAGGTTTCTTTTTAGGTAAATTTGGATATTTGCTGCTATTATGGTTGAGATATTTTTCTATTATTTATTCTTATTACTTATTGATTTTGTATGGCAAGGCTCCTGAGTTTGCCATAGTGACACATACAGCAGCTTTCTGAAGTCTGTTTGTTGAGTATTTTGTGCACTGGTTCCTGTGGATTTTCTAATTAGAAGAACATACTGTCACCATTTATTATCTCTGTCCTTTCAATATTCATATGTTTTATTTTAGTATTTTTATTGCTCTGGTTATGTATTTCAGTTCACTTTAAAACAGTAGAGATGCTACCATACATTTGTGTCCTGGTCCTCATTTTAATGGGGATGCTTTTAACATTTCACATTCCTGTAAGCTTTTTGTAGATTTTAGGAAATGGAAATCCTATTTCAATGTTATTTTGCTTTTTTGTAAACCATGAATCAGTGTTAAATATTTTTTTCCAAAGGCTTTTTCTGTACCCCAGGAAATGATCAAATGCCATTCTCCTCTAATCTATCAATGTAGATAAATCGCAATCAACCATTTTTCTCTAATGTTATATCATTTTTGCGTTTCTTGGATACAGTCTACTTATTCACTCTTACATTAAACATGTTATGAATGTATTCAGGATAGATGCCTCTGTGTGAGTGAAACTGGCTCATGTGATCTATTCTTGGGGTGTCCTTATTCAGTCTTTGTATTCAATAAAACTATACACCAAACAAAAGAACATGAAACAAAACAACAAAAGCAATGATTACATGTTAAAAATGTTTAAATCCAAGTTAGACTTTAGATTAGTTAATCATATTATACCAATGTCATTTTCTGCATTTCCATAATTGGACTATTATTACGTAAGTTGATATCTTCAGAAGAAAGTGGGAGAAAGGCGCATAGTAACTCTCTGTACTATGGTTGCAATTTCCACTAGTCTAAAATAATATCAAAATAAAGGGTTTAAGGATTTTTGGTTTCAGCACCAACATACAAAGGGCTTAGGAGTTATCTCTTTTATCTTTACAACAAGAAATAGCTGGAAAAATTGAAAACCAATGACTTTTCTTGGACCCAACAGAGAACTGAGGTCAAAGGAATCACAGAGCAACTTGCTACCCTGAAATCTGAAGAGACAGGCACATTCAAATAATTACAGTTGTTTGCTTACCTGGAGCAGAAGCTACTGAAAGCCGTAACAGTGGAACCAATTAGTTCATTAGTAATATTGACAAATTGCTATAGGCTGAATGCAGACTAGTGTGAGATTGCAAAAACATCTAGGAGTTGCTATCACAGAAGGGACCACACTAATGCAGCCTTTCCCTCCAGGAACTCCACCAGGTTCTCAAAATGAGGACCTGAGAGAAATCCCCTGGTGGTTCTGGCAGGGGGAAGGAGAAGAATAACCATTATATAATCTTTCCAGATCCTTCCATATTACAGAGATCTATTCTCCAGAGTAACATAGAAGTCTTATCCCACCTAAAGGAATTAATTTCCACCCCACTATAGCTCCTTTCAGCCTTCCTGTCTTATGTAATAAAAAAAAATAGTCAACATGGGACAAGGATTAAAAAAAAATAGATTGGTAATGATGCAGCCAGGAAAAGCAGCAAAGGGCTGGAGTGGGTGGGTGGGGTGTTATACTCTTGGAGGAGGGACAGAAGTATTTGTGATCATTCCCCCTAAAAGCAGGATTACTAAAATACTAAGATTTAATTTTTAAAAAAATTATAGAACACTTTCTTTTTCCCACATCCCACCACCACAGAAACAAGCCTCTAGTATAGTAACAGTGGATTACAGCCGAAAGATCTGCACACAGCTGCTCTCTGAGGACCAATACAAAGAGAAACCCTAAAGCAAAGAGAGGATAAAACAATCAAAGACACTAGAGGAATGTGAAGCCTCTAGTACCTATAATATAACAAACATTAAACACAAGCCAACTCCTAACCATGTCAATATCAATCATCACACTAAAAGCATATGTTCCCTAGTACCTAACACTGACATATGTCTGGCGTTCAACAAAAAATTATAAAGCATACCAAAAAGCAAGGAAGAAAACAATCTGAGAGACAAAGCAGGTATCAGAACCAGACTTAAACATGATACAGATGTTTAAATTATCAAACAAGGAAATTTAAATAGGTATGATTAGAATTTTGAGGGCTCTAATTGAAAAAACAGATAACATGCAAGACCAAACAGGGATTATGTTGGCAGAGAGATGGAGACTATAGGAAAGAATCAAAACTAAATGCTAGCAATCAAAAACACAATAAGAGAAATGCAGAATGCTGTTAACAGGCTTATTAGTTAACATGACACAGCTGAAGAAATAATTACTAAACTTGAGAATAGGTTAGTAAAAACCTCACCAAATGAAACACAAAGGGGAATAAAAAGAATTAAAAATTAACAGGATATCCAAGAACCATGGGAAAATATAAAAAGGTATAAATACAGGTAATTAGAATGTCAGAAGGAAAATAAAGAAAGAATGGGGCCGAAAAAAATACTTGTCATGATAGTGCTGAAGGATTTTCTATCATTAGTGACAGACAACAAAGCATAGACGACCCAGTCAGCTCAGAGAACACCAAGCAAGATAAATAGCAACTCTAACAGATTATACCTAGGATATCATACTTTAACTGCAGAAAACAAAGACAGAAAAAATTATGAAGAAAGTGGACTGGAATTACTTTCCTACAGAAAACAAAGATTAAAATTATAGCAAAATTCTCATCAGAAGTCAGGCAAGCAAGAATAGAATAACATGAAATCCTGAAATCCTTAAAGTGTTAAAAGAAATAAAAGTTCAAACCAAGAATTCTGTATCTAACATAATTATCTTTCAAAGGAGAAGAAAAAGTAAAGACTTTCTTAGACAGACAAAAGCTGGAGCAATTCATTGCCAGCATACCTGCTCTGCAAGATGTTAACTTCATCATGCAGAAGGAAACTGATATAGGTCAGAAATGTGGATGAACATAAATGAGCATCAGAGAAGGAATAAATGGGGGTAAAATGAAATATTTATTTTTTGTCATTCTTAACTTTAAAAATTATTGCTTTAAATCATTAATAGCAATGTATGGGCTGATTATAGCATATGGATAAGTGAAATGAACGACAACAATGTTACAAGGGATGGAGGGAGAAATTGGAAACCTACTGTTATAAGGAATGTATACTACATGTTAAATAGTGTAGTGTTATTTGAGTGTGGGCTTAAATTATTTAAAAATGTATATTGCAAACAGTAGGAAAACCACTGAAAAAATTTTAAGTATGAGGTGTTTATCAGGAGAAGAGATTAAATAAAATCATATAAAATGCTCAAGTATAACCAGACAATGAAAAAAAAAAAAAAGGCAGCTAGAAAAACACCCCCGATGCAATAGACAGAAAACAGTTATAAAAGAATAGATTTTAAGGCTGGGTGTGGTGGCTCACGCCTGTAATCCTAACACTTTGGAAGGCTGAGGCAGGCAGATCACTTGACCTCAGGAGTTTGAGACCAGCCTGGGAAACATGGTAAAACCCTCTCTCTACAAAAAATAGAAAAATTAGCTAGGAGTGGTAGTTTGCACCTGTAGTCCCAGCTACTTGTGGGGCTAAGGCAGGAGAATAACTTGAGTCCAGGAAGCAGAGGTTGCAGTGGGCCAAGATCACATCACTACACTCCAGCCTGGGTGACAGAGTGAGACCCTTTTAATACAACTATATTAATAATCAATTTAAATGTGAATGCTCTAAACACAATAGCTAAAAGGAAAAATGTGTCAGATTGGATACAAAAATATAAAAGATTCAACCATATGCTGTTGATAAATCTACTTTGCATATTCACACTCAGGTTAAAAGAAAAGGGGTAGGGGATTTTTAGGGCAGTGAAACTATTCTGTATGATACTTTAATGGTGGATACATGACATTATGCATTTGTCAAAACCTGTAGGACTGTACAACACAAATAATGGATCCTAATGTAAATGATGGACTTTCATTAATAATAATCTATCAATATTCATTCATTAATTGTATTAAATGTGCCACACTAATGCAAGGCGTCAATAATAGGAAAAACTGTGTGTGAAAGGGGAAGGGGTAAATAAATGGAAACCATATTTCTGGCTCAGTTTTTCTGTAAACCTAAAACTGCTCTAAATGTAAAATGTATAAGTTTTTAAAAAGCAAAGAAAATTCACATATATGTAAATAACAAGCTTACAGTATTTGAACTAAACTTGTACTATAATTGAACTAAAACACATTGGATTCACTAATTCCTTGTCTTATTTTTAGCACAGAGTCCCTGTACAATGGTTATCGCCCACAACCTAACAGCTCCAGATCATCTGCCACACCTTCCTTGTCCAACATTCAAGGGTTACCTTAGAACACCCAAGATCAGGCCAACAATTTAGAAGTGATGACTAGTGACATCTATTAATGTTCCACAATGCTGTCTCCTTCAAGAAAGTGTCCAATGACCTCCTCACTTCAAAAAAGGGTCACCTGTAGAAAAGGAAGGAGTTTTGAGATGATGTGATAGATTATGTTGTTAACAACATATCTCTCAACTGGCTGGTAGGTTCCCTTTATTCTCAGCTGACTTGAGTCTCAGAACGCTCAAGACCAAGGTGCAGGGAAGAAAAGGATAAGCCAGGAAATACACCAAGCTGAACATAAAACACAGCAAACTTGTCCCTTTAGCCAATGCATGGTACAGTCAGCCAGATGACTTTCTTTGATGTTGAAATTAACCTGCTAGGCAAATATGGTAGGTAGCTGGAAATGGGTCTTCAATTGTAGTCATTTCCAGCTAGATAAAGATCTTTAACATTTTTGGATTAAGCAGTTAAGTTCTGTTGCTTATCTGGCTGTCAAGAAAAGAATGACAGACTTGTCAGAGTCTAGTCAGAACTCACTTATGACATTTATGATTTTATTCTATGATCATTGTGTTGCTACTGTTACTGTATGACTCTAATAAATAGAAAAAATTCATGTAGTCTATAGTATGAATTGATGTCTGTTCCACTGCTGTTCATGGTTTGTCTTGTAATGCATGCTTGTAAAACTTGATTTTAGCTTTAAAAAAAATTTCTCATGTAGGAATACTACTTTGAAATTCAATAAAATATATTTTACAGTAAGTCAGTTTAAAAAAAGTAAAGGGATGGAGACAGACATACCATAACAACACTAATCAAATAAAAGCTAAAATAGCTACACAAATTTTAGACAAAACAGATTTCAAAACAAGGGAAATTATCAGGGACAAAGAGGGAAATTATGTAATGATAAAGGGGTCAGTTCCCCAAAAGGACACACTAACTCTAAATGTGCATGTATCTAACAGAGCATCAAAATACATGGAGCAAAAATTGATTGAAGTAAAAAGATACAGTATTACAGTATATTTAATACATTTTCAGTAATTTATAGACAGCAAACAGAAACTCAGCAAGGATATAGATGACATGAAGAGTACTAATAACCAACTTGACTTAACTGACATGATAGAGTATTCCAACCAACAGCAGCAGAATACACATTATTCTCAAGCTCACCTGTGACATTCACCAAGTAGACCACATTCTAGGCCATAAAACACACAGTAACAACTTTTTAAAAAATATATAAATTGCACAAGATATGTTCTCAGATAACAGTATAATTATATCAGAAATCAATAACAGAAAGATAGCTGGAAAGTTCCCAAATATTTGTAAATTAAACAACACACTTCTCCACAACCCAAAGGTCAAAGGAGTTTCAAAAGGAATTTAAAAATATTTTGAACTAAATAAAAATGAAAATCCAAATAACCAAATATTGTGGATTGCTGCTAAAGTAGTTTTTTAGAGAAATTTAGAAGATCAAATTCATGTATCAGAAAAGAAGAGATATCTAAAGTAAATAACCTAAGCTTCTACCATAGGAAATCATAAAAAGAGGAGCAAATGAAAAAATAAATAGAAGAAAGGGGATAACTTTTAAAAGAAGCAGAAGTAAAAGAAATAAAAATACAGAGCAGAAATAAGACAAGAAAACAATAGAGAAAAGCAATAACATTATCAAAATAATCAAATAAACTATTGGCCTCTAGCCAGGATGATCAAGAAAGAGAGAGAAGACATAAACTACCAATATCAGGAATAAAAGGGGGTCATCACAACTCACAACTGATCTTATAAACATTGAAAAAGTAATAATGGAATACTACAAACAACTCTGCTTACATATTTGATAACTTAGATGAAATGAGTCAATCTCTTGAAAGACACAAACTACCCAAATTCACATGGGTTGAAATAAATAACCTGAACAGTATTGTATCTATTCAAGATATTTAATCAGTAGTTTAAAACTTCCTTTAAAAAGAATCACCAGATGCAGAAGGTTTTCTTGGATGAATTCTACCAAGCATTTAAGGAAGAGAAAGTACCAATAATCCACAATATCTTCTAGTAAATAGAAGAGACAAAATTCTCAGTTCTTTTTATGAGGCTATCATCACTCTAATACCAAAGCCAAATAAATACATTACTAGAAAAATAACAATACTCCAATATCACTCATGAATATAAAAAATATCTTTCATAAAATATTAGGAAATAGAATACAGGAATATGTAAAAAGAATGAAACACATCATGACCAAGGAGGGCTCATTCCAGAATGCAAGACTGAGTCGATATTTGTAAATCAATCAATGCAATTCATATTAACAGATTGAATATAAAATAAATGTGATTACATCAATAGATGCAAAACAATAATTTGAAAAATTTAATACCGATTTATACTTAACACATCTAAAAATTAATAATAGAAGGGAACTCCCTTAATTTGATAAAGGGTATATAAGAGAACTTATCACTAACACCATACCTAATGATGAGAAAATGAATATTTTCCACCTAAGATTGGGAATGAGATGAGGTTGATTTTTCATTATTCCTATTCAATATAATAATAGAAGCCCTATTTAGCATAAGACAAGCAAAATAAGTAAATAAAAATTATACATATAGGAGAAGGATAAATAAAAATTGTCTTTTTTTGCAGAGGAAATGATTGTCTATGTAGAAAACGCAAAGAATCTAAAAAAAACCCTTTCTGAAACAAGTAATTATAATCACTTTACCATTTACCAACAATAAAGAATTGGAATCAGAAATTAAAAAGCAAAAATATTTACAATCACACAAAAATACTTAGGTATAAGTCTAATAAGATATGTACGGAATCCATATGCAGAAAACTACAAAACACTGATTAAGGGAGATTTAAATAAATGGAGCAGTACTTTCTGTTCCTGGAATGGAAGACTCACTATTGTTAAGATGTCAGTTATTTCTAACTTGATTTATAGACTCAATGCAATTCCAATAAAAATCCCAGCAAGTTTTTTGTAGACAGCAACATACTGACTCTGATATGGTGTAACAAAGATCTTAGAATAGCCAACACAATACTGAATAAGAACAAAGTTTGAGGACTCATACTACGTGATTTAAAGGCTTAATATAAATCTACAGTAATCAAGACAGTATAGTGTTAGTGAAAGAAAGAACAAATGGAATGGAGAATAGGATGCCCGGAAATAGGCTCACACAAATACAGCAAACTGATTTTTCACAAAGGTGCAAAGGCAAATAAATGGAAAATGATCATTTTTTCTCAGCAAATAGTGCTAGAACAGTTGGATATTCATATGGAAAAAATTTAACTTAGACACTAAACTGAGACCTTACACAAAAAATTAACTCAAAATGGATTATAGTCCTAAAACAAAATGCAAAACTATAAAACTTCTAGAAGAAAACATAGGAGAAAATCTATATGACTTTGGGTTTGGGAATGAGTTTTATTAATATATACAATACCAAAAGCATAATTAATAAAAGAAAAAAAACACTGATAAGTTGGACTCTATTAGCGTTAAAATATTTTGCTTCATGAAAGACACTGTTAAGGGAATAAAAAGACAATACTGGGAGAAAATACTTGCAAATCACATAACTGATAAATGATTGGTATCCAGAATGCATAAAGAACTCTAAAACTTCAAAAATAATGAAACAAGCAACCAGTAGTGGGTTGAATGGTGACTTCAAATAGATATGTCTATCTCCTAACTCCTGGAACTTGTGAAAGTGACCTTCTTTGGAAAGTTTGCAACTGTAATTAGATTAAGGATCTCAAGAAGACATTGTTTTTGATTTAGGTTGGACCATAAATCCAATGACAAGTGTAGAAGAAAGGTCAAGGGAGATTTGAAACACAGACACACAGAAGGGAAGGTTGTATGAAGATAAAGACAGATTGAAGTGATTGGTTTATAAGCCAGGAATGTGAAGAATTGCTGGGTAGCCATCAGAAGGTAGGAGAAAGGCATTAAATGGATCCTTTCTGAGAGCCTCCAGAAAGAATCAACATTTCTGACACCTTGATTTCAGACTTCTGGCCTCTGCATCTGTGGGAGAATAGATTTATTTCGTTGTAAGTCACTCAGTTTGTTATAGTTGTCCTAGGATACTGATACACAACCTTATTTTTTAAATAGGTAAAATATGTGAAAACATATTTCACAAAAGAGTTTTCTATGGCAAACAGGCATATGAAAGGATTCACAACATAAGTTTTCATTAAGGAAATACAAACTAAGACAATTATTTACTATACTAGTACACACATATTAGCAGGGCTAAAATATCATCTATGGGTGAGGATGCTACTAGATCTTTCACACAATAATAGTAGGGATGCAAAATGGTGCAGCCACTTTGGAAACAGTTTGGCAATTTCTTATAAAGTTAAACAGTCTTACACGGTCCGGCTGGCCAAACGTGAAAACTTAACATCAACACAAATAATTGCACAAAAATGTTTTTATCAGCATTATTCATAATTACCAGAACCCAAGATGTCCTTCATAGGTGAATGAATAAACTGTGATACATGCATACAACGGAATACTATTCAGCAATAAAAAGCAATCAACTATAAATCCATACAATAACATAGATGAATCTTAAATGCATATTGGTAAGCGAAAGGAGCCAATCTGAAAATACTACATGTTGTAAGCTTTATGTGACGTTCTAGGAAGACACAACTACAGAGACAATAATAGGTTCAGTAGCTTTCAAGGTATTGTGGGGAATGGTTGAATAGATGAAGTACAGGGAATCTTTTATGATAGTGAAACTATTCTGTATGATACTGTACTGATGGATATGAGACGGATTGCATTTTTCAAAGCCTATGGAACATTATAATACAAAGAGTGAACGTTAATGTATACAAATAAAAATCAATTCAAAAATCTGGGTATATGAGCGTGGAATGCAGACTGCAACTAAAAGAATCTAGCTGTATTAAAAGTGTATAAAATGATGTCACTGAAAATAATAGGGAAAAAGAAGTGCTGACCTAAGTAACTTTGGAAATGAGTGGAGACTGTAAGACTAAAGAAAAAGAAAGGAACTGTACAAAGACATTATAATTGTTTCTCACAAGGCCAACAATCTGAAATCAATATTCTAGTACTATATAAATGATTATGTCTACAGATGCTGGACAGTGGGAGCCAATTTTGTTATGGAGGCAAGTAGAGGGGATGGCTAAAATGAATTATGTGATACTAGAATAGAGCTAGAAACATCAATAAGAGTAATGTTCAGCTTAATATAGGTACAGATGGATAAATATCCATATAATTGCAGATCTATGTTCATATATGTTTAGTATACAGAATTTTTCCAATATCTAGCTGCTAAGAAGGCTTAGAAGTAAGACTGTAGCACCAATGAAACATTTTGATCTAATAAAGTAACCTAATACTGGATTATAACCTGGAGTATAAGATAAAAATCCACAAGTTCATACTGATACAAATAAATGATTGAATGAATAAGTAAATCAAGGAGAATATGCAATTTTTTTTTTTTTTTGAGACAAAGTCTTGCTCTGTCGTTAGGCTGGACTGCAGTGGTGCGATCTCAGTTCACTGCAACCTCCGCCTCCTGGGTTCAAGCGATTCTCCTGTCTCAGCCTCCCGAGTAGCTGGGACTGCAGGCGTGTGCCACCACACCCAACTAATTTGTGTATTTTTAGTAGAGATGGGGTTTCACCATGTTGGCCAGGATGGTCTTGATCTCTTTACCTCGTGATCCGCCCCCCCTCAGCATCCCAAAGTACTGGGATTACAGGTGTGAGCCACCTCACCTGCCCGCAAATGTTTTATAAAGAATTCCAGATAATTTGTGTGGATATTCCACCCTCAACGACAATAGGGGAAAGTGAATACTGAGTGTAAGAGAACTCTGTCTTATCTTTGCAACTTTTCTCTAAATATAAAACAATTTTAATTTTATTTTAAAGAAAGGGTTTAAACATTGCATGAATATTGCAACTTGTGGCATGTTTAACTAGTGTTCACCAGTGCCCAGTTCTTCCACTCTGCCCCCTCTCCTTGGGGGCCTCCCATGACTGACAGCAGGGGCAGAGTTCTGTGAAGTTTCCTGTTCTGATGTGGGAAGTTCCTTCGGACCTTACTCAGAATCCTTACCTTAACATGTGGCAGAGCCTGGACGCCTCTATCTGCTGACTCTCAGCTCCCAGAGTCCTCACTGAGGGAATTCAAAAGGTGCTAAATCAAGTGATCCCTGTCTGGGGTCTAACAGGGCTGAAATCAGGGGCTGGACTCTGTGGGAGTCCCTCCAATCTGTGGTGGGTGGTTCCCTCAAACTTCACGCAGAGTACTTATCTTGCCTATAACAGGGCCTGGACTCCTCCATCTGCTGACCTAATGCCTCCTCACACATATCAAAGCCTTCACTGCCCTGAAGTGTCAGAGGCAAGGCAGAAAAAATGAGAAACTATTTCCTGTGTCCCCTGCTTGGTGCCTCCCAGGGCTGACGGAAGGGGTGGTCCTCTAAGCTGACTCCCTCTGTTCTAGACAAGGAAGTACCTGCAGTACTCAGGTTTTGAAAGAACTACTGGACAGTGCTGTGCTCTCTCTACTGAATTGAATCAGCCAGCCTTAGACAAAGGCTAACTCCCTGTCCTTCTCATCACTGCCATCTTCCAACTCCCAATTGCAACAGGGTTTAATTAAGGGGTCCCTGTACCTAACAATCATGCCTGGAGCTCCTGAGGCTGACGCCAGGGGCTCAGGGATGGGGAGAGGGGTTGGGGGGGCCTGTGGGTGGGGCAGTATGTTCCAGTGTTAAGTGGTTCCGGCAGCCCTTCCTCAGGGTCCTCATGTTTATTTCTGCTGAGGCTTTGAATTCTCTTTGCTGACCTGAAGCTGATACCCTGGCCCAATGCTTTCACTTTGCTGTAAAAGGTAATAAAATTTACTACAGATCTTTTGAAAATGTTGAGAACGCCTGGTACAGATGCTTTTTACATTTTAATTCAATCAACTCAACAGAACTCTGCCCCTCTGTCAGCTGTCGGAGGCCCCCAAGCAGAGGGGGCTGAGTGGGAGAACTGGGCACTGGTGAACACACATATCACCATCACCCCCAGTCAATTTGACGATAAACTGCATCATCTGCAGTAATTCCCCACCCATCCTGCAAGATGTTTATGCCTGGGGCCAGCCTTCTACCCTAGGCAGTATCTGGTGGCAACACAGACCCCTTAACGGAGCCACAGGACATTTACCCTGTGGCAGCAAATAACTCGGGAACCAAGGGAGACAGTCAGAGGTAGGGAGAGCATCAAGATCTTTTTTTCAAGACATATCCATATTGAAACCTTTATTTGCAGAGTCACTGAGGTACTTAGCCTCAGGGAATTTCCCCTCCAATTTTCCACTGCTTGCAGCTACACTCTCTCTCCCATTATTCTGGTACTCCCTGGCCTGTTTCAACTGTCATCATTTGCCATCTTTCCCATACACATAGCACCAACCTCAATGGTGAAAGGGCACTGTGTACAAGGGAAGAAATGCCCTTCTCCAGCAGGAATCAAGACAGCTCACGGCTGCAGTACAATGGCAAAGAAGTACAGCCCACCAGAATAGTGAAGAGCTCTCCCAGTTTCCATCAAAAACATCATTCAGTGACACAGGGGAGCTAGCTATACTTTGCCTGGCAGTAAGTAGGGAGATTCTAAGTTAAGGTAAGGTATCAGGCATGCCTGTGTGATGTTCCGCAATGGATCTTCCCACTCAGATCACGCAGATCACTCTACAACCTCAGATGGGTAAAAATGATTCAGAAATTCCTCAAACTGCTCGCGTGAGTTGTTCAGGACCCTCCAAGATTCCACACCTTTTCTTTTTCTGATTCGTTCTCAACGAAATGCTGAACTCTGCATGCAGATCCTTGACTGTCAGTCTGCCCCAGGCTCCCTGAGCTTGGTTTAGCATGTGGTCTCTCTCATGGACTCTGGAAATTATTCTGTCTCCCTCCTGATGTTTCTCACTTACTGAAAGTGCCCTCTCTGGACAATTTCCTGGGACTTAGTCATTCTGACCAAAATCGTGCTTTTCAAAGTAAAAGGAAATTTTCATTGACATTTCAGAATTTTAAAGCATGCCCAGAGGTGTCCTGGTACAGAAGACATCACTGCAGAAACCCTGCTTTGTAAAGATAGGGGGTTGAATTAATTTTGGATTACCATAATTCGAAAACACGGAAACACAAAATAACAGTGAGAACGTATTTTCACCCAAGAGAATGAATAAATTTAAAATTGATCAAGTAAAATTCCTGTGAGAGTACAAGATATTCACATACATTAATACGTGAGAATATAAATTGGTATAGCATTATCAGAATGGAATTTCAGCAATATTCGTGAAAGCTTACAATCATCACACTATTTCCACTTTAATTCAATTCTCAGTTTTCCATGTTTTTCCTACAAGAAAACACCCACATTTGCCCAATAATTTATGTTCAGTGATGTGGATATCAATGATATTAGTCATAGCAAAAAATGGAAGACAACTTACATGTCCATCAGGAGGAGAATTTTTAAATCAATTATGACACATACATATTTTAGAATTCTAGGAAGTAGTTAAAAGAATGAGACATATCTGTAGGTGCTCTCACAGAATGACTCAGCATTTATTTCATTAAGTGACAAGTGCAAGAGGCAAAAGAATATGTACATCATTGTCCAGGTATATTAAAAACATACAATGTATTTTTCTGGTATATCTATTTAAGGAAAAACCCAAAATATATTTTAAAATAATATGCACAAGAACTTGAATTGTGGTTATTTCTGAGGAAGGTTGAATTTTGGAGGAATGAAGTAAGGAAAGCGGTTGTGATTTGTCCATATTGTCAGATTTTTTTGCATCATGAATGTATGCACTATTATTTTTGTAATTAAAATGTTTCAATAAGACAAAATAGAAATAGTATCTGTGTATTGTTCATATACAGTAACTGCAAAAGGATTTAATGGAAGAAGCCTAAAATCTGAAAGGCTTAGCACAACAAAAGTTTTTGTCTCATGCACTTAAAATCTGATGTGGGTTAACAGGGGGGCTCCACTGTTAGGCAACCCTGGGATGCAGGCTGTTTTTATTGTCCTTTCGCCAATGCACTACAATGTAGCAGCACTGTTTCTTTTTATATGTCAGTTGCAAGGGTAGTCAAATAACTCTTCTTAAGTATAAGTGAACTTGGAATGTAGTCTTCCCCTCCCAGGAAGGACAGCACTTGCAAACTTTCCATAAACAGTTACACAGTGGGTGATCAGTGAGGTGTAGTCTTCACAATTTGTATACAAGTCTTCTTCATTCATGGAGAAGTTTCTGAGAAGGTCAACATTGCCCTGCAACTGGCTAAGTTTTTCTACTGCCTACTATGTAATAGATGTTTTCATCTATTACGCTACTACGCTAACTTTCTTTTTTCTTTTCTTTTCTTTTTTATTTTTTGAGACGGAGTCTTGCTCTGTTGCCCAGGCTGGAGTGCAGTGGCGTGATCTTGGCTTACTACAACCTCTGCCTCCCAGATTCGAGCGATTCTCTTCCCTCAGCCTCCCAAGTAGCTGAGATTACAGGCACACAGCACCACACCCAGTTAATTTATGTATTTTTAGTAGAGGCAGGGTTTCTCCATGTTGGCCAGGCTGGACTCAAACTCCTGACCTCCAGTGATCCGCCTGCCTCGTCTTCCCAAAGTGCTGGGATTAAAGGCGTGAGCCACCGTGCCCCGCCACAATTACGCTAACTTTCTAATGGACTGTTTAAGAATTGCCAGCAACTACGATTTACCCTTCTTTATTCAATAGCACCATTCTCCACTTACAATAGTCACAGTATACCAAGCATTTCTTTCTTCCTTTCACTACCTGATTAAAATCATAATTTCTGAGTGTCTTCTATCTATCACTTGATGAATATGCCTGAACACTTACACAGGTGTCTTTACACACAATGAAAACCAGGATTTTCCCTTGGGGCGGATGCAGACAAGAGTTAGCTGAAACGTGGAGATGATTTTTACATTTCTCATAAACTCTATAAGGCTAGGGAAACATTTTCTACAGTGTTGGCAGACTGAATAATTGCTACAAAAGTATACACATGCACTTATCCCTGAAAACCATGTGTATGTCATGCCACATGGCCAAAGGCATTTTGCAGATCTATTAAGATTATGAAACCACTTTTTATTTTATTTTTTAACTTTTATTTTAAGTTCAGGGATATAAGTGCAGATTTGTTACACAGGTAAACTTGTGTCAAGGGGGTTTGTTGTACAGATTATTTCATCACCCAGGTATTAAGTCTAGCACCCATTAATTACTTTTCCTGATCCTCTCCCTCCTCCCACCCTCCACCCTCCACTCTCCAAAGGCCCCAATGTGTATTGTTCTCCTCTATGTGTCCATGTGTTCTTATCATTTAGCTTCCACTTGTGAGAACATGTGGCATTTGGTTTTGTTCCTGTGTTACTTGGCTAAGGATAATGACCTCCAACTTCACCCATGTCCCTGCAAAGGATATTATCTCATTCTTTTTCATGGCTGCATAGTGTTCCATGGTGTATATGTACCATATTTTCTTTATCCAGTCTATCATTGATGGGCATTTAGGTTGATTCCATGTCTTTATTTTTGTGAATAGTGCTGCAATGAACATGTACGTGCATGTTTCTTTATAATAGAATGATTTATATTCCTTTGGGAAACCACTATTAAATTAGGTAGATTATATTGAATTATCAAGGTGGGCTCAATCTAATGACATGGGCTCTTACACACAGAGGATGTTCTCCGGATAGAAGTAGAAAAGAGATATAGCAGAGGAGGAAGTTAGAACGATTGCAAGTGTAGTAAGGATTCAACCTGCAATTGCTGACACAAGATAAATGCAAAGACTAGAGAAAGGTCTCAAGAAATTATGGTTGCTATAGACGAATGCAGTCAGAAAATAGGGCCTTTGTCTTACAAGTGCAAAAAATTGAAATCTGCCAACAACCTGAATGAGTTCTAAAGGGGGTTCATCCCAGAACCTTACAATAAGAGTACAGGCTCTGAGAGTTTGGTATGGGCCTTGTGAAACCCAGAGCAGAGAAATCAGCAGAGCCAACCGGGATTTCTCACCCAGAGATGTGACATAATAAACGTATGTTGTTGTAAAATGCTAAATTTGCAGTAATTTGTTACTGCATTGAGAGACATCTACCACAACTTCCTGGAAGGACTACAGGGTTTGTTAGAGTCCAATCTTTTTAGATGGTTGCTAGACAGTGACTTCCTTGATCCTTCCTCATTTACCACTTCTATGGGGGGTTTTGGTTTTGGCCACTTAGTTAAGCTCATTCATCAGTGACTAGTCTCAAATAGGTCACCAGATTAAATTCTCCTGTCTTTCTCATCCAATTTTCTGTTTAAAATCTTTAGCTTCAGAGTTGTATGCCAAGAACTAGCAGATTCTGTTTCAAATCTGACTCAACTCACAAGCAAATTTAGAAAAAATTTTGGTTGGAGTGGAAGCACCCAGAACAGATAAGCAGGTACATAACGTTCACTGCCTAAGTAAACAATTACATGGAAGGAGCTGTTGTTATCAGAGAAGTTGCAAGCTGAGTGATGTGGCAAACAGAGGACATCTGCAGGGAGCTGGAATGCTCTAAGTCAGGAGAAAGGAAGGAAGGTTATTCTGGGCTTTCTTTCCCACAGGGAGCAGTGTGCAGCCTTCATGGAAGGAAGCAGGGAAGAGCTGGACAGCAGGTAAGGATCCAGATTTGGGCACAAGGACTCACAGGGGCTGACTCAAGGAAACAGCAGTGTAATTTGGGAAGTGCTAGATCTGGTCCCATGTGCCAGCACCTGGGCAAAATCAGCTCCCAAAGAACTCTGGAGCTAGGGGTGGATGGGCCCTATGAAATGAGGCCCACAGGCAGTCCCCAAATGGTGTTCAATTCTCGTTTTCTCCATTATTTATTACATCTGGATTTAGTACATTGACCCCAGGTTCCTTGTTTTCATTGCCCAGAGACACAGTGCAGTAGTGAGAAGAGAAGCGAATTAAGAGACACAAGTCAGCTTAGTCAAGGAGGAGAGGGAACAATGTGGACTCTAGACCGATTCAGAATAGGGGTCTAGTCCCAGTATTATCACTTACAAGTCAGGGAAACTCGGGAAAACTGCAGAGTTCTATGAGCCTCTTCATCTGTGAATCTGGTTTGATAAACAGTCCTCTTGCTCCCTGGCTCACGTATTTGGCTTTGCAGTGTACCCTATTGTAAAGTAGGAATGTTGGGCCAGGCGCGGTGGCTCACACCTGTAATCCCAGCACTTTGGGAGGCTGAGGCGGGCAGACCACGAGGTCAGGAGATCGAGACCATCCTGGCTAACACGGTGAAACCCCATCTCTACTAAAAATACAAAAAAAAAAAAAGAAAAAGAAAAAAGAAAAAAATTAGCCGGGTGTGGTGGCGGGCACCTGTAGCCCCAGCTACTTGGGAGGCCGAGGCAGGAGAATGGCGTGAACCCAGGAGGCAGAGCTTGCAGTGAGCCGAAATCGTGCCACTGCACTCCAGCCTGGGTGACAGAGTGAGACGCCATCTCAAAAAGAAAAAAAAAAGTAGGAATGTTGGAATGTATCTACTTTATGCAAGGCATCTGGCACATTACCTTATATTGGGTTTTAATAAATTACAGTTATTATTATATTTATATTGACCCCCAAATCTACCAATTTTCCCTCTTTTTGTTTGCTTTGCTTTGTTTTATCCAGGAATTGTCAGATAATTTGCAGCCCACTAGCATACAGCACAACAAATCAGCCAAAATGTTGCTTAAACTAAGTTTTGCACTATATAACTTTTTTGAGGACATGTTATTCATTGTTGGTATGGAGGAGTCTTATCCAGTTTGATGCAACTCAGAGCTCTTAGAAATTGTGTCAAGGTCTACCTCAGTCTCTCCCTTCCAACTGCCCTTCGCTCCAAACCACATGTATTTGCAATTATTTCACCCCCCAAAAATCTAGTTTTAGTTTATAGTTTGCCAAATTATATACAAGATAACCTAGTTGAAATGCCCATTTAATGGATGGGCTGTCCCTCTCCCAAATCACTGCAGATTGCCAGCACAGTGGCTTCTGAGCTTCTTATATGAGTATCACCATTATTCCTGAGACACTCCCTTGTGGTAATAGGTGTAAATCACATTTTCGTGCACCTTGTTAAATCATCTTTTTGTGCACGGTGTTCACCCACACTGAGGTAAGCATACAGGACGTCTTCCATTTGTGCACTAGGTGGAGATTTCTCTCTGGTTTATTTGTGACCTAAAGGTGACTACTAAAAGCAATTTTCCATTCCAGCCTTCTCAAGTCTGAGACACACCATCTGAGGTGTTGGCCTCTGCCCACCACTCCCAGATGAGTTGTGGCTCATCTGACCCACAACTCAGCTTAATTTAAAATTATGTCACATTGAAGGACTTGCAGTTTCCCAACCCCAACCCTTTGCCACAGGGCATTTACACGCAGCTGCTCATCTGAAACCCCAAAGTCCTCACACCTTCTTTTGACTTCTCCTTTTGGTTAGATTGTCTTACTGCTATGGATGGAATTACCGTGCCCCCCAAAAATTCACATGTTGAACCCTAAATCCCCAATGTGATGGTATTTGGAGGTGGAGCCTTGGGGAGGTAATTAGGTTATGAGGGTGGAACCTTCATGAATTGAATTAGTGCTTCTGTAAGGGGATGAAGAGACCACAGCTTTCTCTACCATGTGAGGATACAAGGAGAAGATTGTTAAGCATTGAGAGAGCCTTTACTGAGAACCTGACCTGGAAACTCGGTCTCAGACTTCCAACTACCAGAACTATGGGAAATAAATGTTTGATCTTTAAGCCACCCAATCTATAATTTGTGATAGCAATCTGAACTAAGCCATTCACCGTCTTTCTTTCATGTTAGCTACTCCAATTCTTTTCATTTCTATGGGTATAGATGATTCTTGTTCACCTTAGCATTGCAAATACTAACACAAGCCATCCAGAGTAGATGCTCAGTTATTATTTGGGGAAAAAAATAAACCCCTGAGACAGAGGTCTAATTTATTATGATTTAATTTCTCCTACATTCTTGAATAAACTAAATATATTCAGGTATGTATATACAAATGGATTGTACAAAAAAAAACAAAACAAAAAAACAGACTAAAAGTGGTAACTGAAACCAACAATTTACAGTCTTTTATTTTTTCTCCACTTTTGATCCCAACTATTACAATTCTGTGTCCTTTCACATTTCAAAAAAACAAACAAACAAACAAAAAAAAACCAAATTTACTGTCATAATATCTTGTTTCAAACAAGTAAAATGGAATGTTTCTAGTTTGTTTCACAAAATAATAAAACTCTTACTCTTACATTCACAGCAATGTTTAAGTAATGTCATTCATAAACTTAGTTTCTAAAGTTACTCAAACCTTCTGATAATAGGAACAATATTTTGAAAAAACTATCCAGGAACTTATTACAGAACAAGAAAACAAACATGTTATACACTGTGTTGCCTCCAATCCCACCCTGACCTTCTACAGCTTAGAATGTGGACTTTTCCTTTCAACCACAAGGCAAAGAATGCCTTGAGTTCTACTAGGGGTGGGAGAATCTGCTAAATATGGCCTGGGAACGTGCATTGACCACAGCCCTAATGCGAGCCCTCGCTGCAAGTCTGGCTTGAGCTCGCTCTTCCTCATCTTTCAAAGCCTCTTCATACCAGGTTGGGAAGGCACTGGGGACAGTATCGTGGATCTTCGCTAAAAACTCTAGGACATTCATCTTGGTGGTTTCTACATGAGCTCGTGGACCCCATAGAAACTGATAGCGTGGAGGATCACTGTTGGGCACTTGCTGATACTGCAGGTAATTTTCTCTCACAAAATCTTGGGTGATGATCTTGGGCTCCCCAAAAATGAAGTGCCTCCTCCCCTCATATAACCCCATCACATTCAATACTTGCCAGATTTGTTCCTCAGTGGCACAATTACCATTTGTGAAGATCACACCCAGGATAGTCATCAGCAGGCCCGTCCGGGGCACACGTCTGTCATCACTCAACTTTGCATCATAGGTTGGTACCAGTTTGTTGATGAGGAAATAGATGTGCCTATCTGGATCCACTTCCTTCAAGTCAAGTCCAAAGACCATCTCCAGGTGATCTGAAACTTTCCGTAGGATCTCACTGAAGTATCTCCTGGGAATTTGGACTATATCCCTCAGCATAGCTGCCTTTATAATAAGCTCTTTCATTTGATACTTGTACAGAAGGTAATGCACCAAAATAAACACCGTCTCATCTACAGGGCTTCTGGTCATGTGCTCATTGGCAGCCAGGGCCTGTGAGAATCTTGGCCTTTCCTCCGTTTGGTTGTTGGTGCTTTCATTAGATCTTAAATATGAAACAGCTGCAGCAGTAGTAGTGGTGGATGTGGCTCTCTGAGGCCCGTGGGGATTGCTGGTTGTCTTGGGAGCAGTTGAGCTCTGGATGGCACTACTGAAATGAGCAGAGGAAGAGGAAGAAAATTCTATTCCCACTCTTGCAGTGGCTTGAGCATCCATCAGAGGCTCTGGCTCTTCTCGAGCCTGACGGCGTTTCTCACGGGCACGAAGCTTACTCTTTTGACCCCGAGGCATGATGACTTTAGACACAGTAGTAGACAGTTAGACAGGTGAGCTCTGTGACCTAGAGGAAAGAGGATGAGATGATTGGGTCACTTCAACTGGGAGACACCTCCGTGACTTTATTGAAGGCCGCCTCAGCAGTTTTCCTTGAAGTCACTGCTCTAGGAATCCTATAATGCCCCTATTCCCTGATCTGCTTGTTCCCTAGGAACCCTGTGGAATTAACTAAGGTATGACTTAGGTTGTCACTACTTGCCAGATATGCCTGGGACTTACTGGGATTTAGAGAAGTGGCTCTGTTCTGGGGCAGGAGGTCTTTCTCTCAGTTCACATTAAGGATCATTATCTCACTTCTGTTATGACCTGGGGTCCCTCTGATCTACTACTTTGATGCTGACCCCTCACTTCTGTGATCCCAGAAGATGAATTCAGGGAAACCTCATCTGACCACACCTGCCTGGAGACACAGAGACAGATGAAAGCACAGGCCAAGCTCTGTGGGACTCTCTATCCTGGGGTAATTAGTGTTCTCAGTCCTCACTTAGTGATTTCACCTTTGCTTTTGCTAAGGCCTGGGACTCCTCCCTCTGCTGACCTTAGAGCGATCTCCTCTGAGCAAAGCCTTCATATCCTTGAAAGCCCTAATGAGAATATTTGGCAGACCACAGCCTAATATATCTGATCCAGGTTCACTCAGGTGTGAAGGTCTGAATAGGGCTCTGTGACCCCCTACTGTTCTGGGGTGGGTAGTTCTTTCAGTCCTTGCTTAGTGTCCACACACAGACTTCCAGAAGACTATGGGTCTCTTCCCTCTAATGCCACCAAACTGCCCCTCTCAGACTAAAGACCTCATGTCCCTGACCACCCTCCCACCTAGCCCCTCACAAGTATAATGTGAGGGAGGGCCTTGCCCAAAGCCTCTCTGGGCTGACAGCAGGGGTGGGGCTTTGTGAAGCTCCCTTTGTTAGGGGTGGGTGGTTCCCTGAGACCTCACTCAATATTCTCACTTTAACCCCTAACAGGGTCTGGGAATCATCCTGCTACTGACTTGACATCACTCTGCTCCCATTCCAAGGCATTCACTTTCCTGAGATACCAGAGGCAGAAGTCAGGGTTCCTTGCATCAATCTACCTTCATTCACCTTAGCTTTTCAGGACTGAGCATGGCCAGGGCTCTGTGAGAAACCTCTGTGCTCAGGGCTTCGGAGGTCTGCTCAGACCTCATTCAGGGTCTTCCCCTTCACTCCTATTAGAGCCTGGGAACTCGCCCTCTGCTGGTCTGAAGCCCGCACCCTGGTCCAATATCCTCACTGGCTCAGTCTCCTCGGGGGGCATTTAGAAGGTACTCAGAGGTCGCTACATCCCACGATTCCTGTCTTTGTTCTATCAGAGCTGAAAGTAGGGGAATAACTCTCTGGGAGCCCCTCTAGTCTGGGGTGGGTGGTCCCCTCACACCTAACACCGGCTCTTTACCTTAATTCTAGGCAGAGCTCAAAGCTCCTCCCTCGAATGACGTGAGTGATGCTACCCGCCCTCACCCCAACACTTCCCTCAAACACCACAGGAGAAAGTCCGTGTGACTCAGGTCCTTCCGCCCCCATCTGGGGCCTTCCCAAGGTTGACCGCAAGGGCTGGAATTTGCGAGGCCCCTCTGTTCTGAAAACCTGGCGGAAAGGGGGAAGCCCTTTATTGCCGTTCTTTCAGGGTCTTTGCCTTTATTCCTGTTAGGGCCTGGGAACTCTCCCTCTGCTGGTCTGAAGCCCACCCTCTAGTCCAATACCCTCACCCGCCCAGTCTCCTCAGTCAGACACCCTCACCCGCGCAGTCTCCTCAGTCAGACACCCTCACCCGCGCAGTCTCCTCAGTCAGACACCCTCACCCGCGCAGTCTCCTCAGGGACTATTTAAAAGGTATTCGGGGGTCGCTACATCAGAGATTCCTGTCTGGGCTCTATCGGAGCTGAAAGCAGGGGCGGAATTCTCTCAGAGCCCCTTTAGTCTGGAGTGAGTGGTGCCCTACACCTAACTCAGGGTCCTTACTTAATTTCAGCCACAGTCTGGAACTCCTCCCTCAGGCGACTGGACACCAGCGCTCTCAGACGCTTTCACTTCCTGCGACCTCACCGCCGGATATCGGGGTGCAAACACTTCCGGGAAAGATTATTTGGGGGTTTCCGGGGCTGGCACTGGGGCTAGGCCCTGTGGGGTTGATAACTGTTCTGTGTTGCGCAGTTCCCTTACAACTCACGTAGGGGCTTTTTAGTGACTCCAGGCCAGGTCGCCTTCTGGTTACCAAGTTAACCAGCCTTAAAACCAGCGTCTTACTCACATCACCCTCGTTTCCAGAAGGCTAAGTGAAGGGGTTCCTGAGCCTCACAGCCATACCAGAGCCTCCCAGAACTGACAGCAGAAGCCAGCCACTGTGCTGTCAGTCTGTTTTCAGAGGGCAGTTTCCTCAGAAATATACACAGAATCCTCGCCTTTACTTCTGTTAGGTTTAGGATTCCTCCTTCTACTGGCCTGGATCTGACACAGCGATCCACGGTTTTCACTTCACAGTTTTAGATTTTATTACATTTACTACAGATCAGGGACTTTCTTCTTTGTTTTGTTTTGTTTTGAGACGGAGTCTCGCTGTGTCATCCAGGCTGGGCGCAGTGGCGTGATCTCGGCTCACCGCAACCTCCTCCTCCAGGGTTCAAGTGATTTTCCCGCCTCAGCCTGCCGAGTGGCTGGGATTACAGGCAGGCGCCAGCACGCCCGGCCAATTTTTGTATTTTTGTAGATATGGGGTTTCACCATGTTGGCCTGGCCAGTCTCGAGCTCCTGACCTCAGGGGATCTGCCCACCTCCGCTTCCCAAGGTGCTAGTATTACAGGTGTGAGTCACCTTGCCTGGCCCAGGTGATGACATTTTGAGAGTGGCTGGTACAGAAAGTATTTGTTTGTTTTCCATTTATTCAGGTTGGGGTAATTACAATAATAAAGAGATATCTTTGTGTCTCACATATACTTGTCACCCTCAGTGAATTTAACATCATTTACACTGCTTCTCCATTCACCCTGGAAATGTTTGCATAGCAGATCAGCCCCCTATACCACTTGGTATCTGGTGGGAAAAGGCCACCAAACACAGCTGAAGGATATATTTCTTCTGGTGTAAAAAGAAGGCAGGAAAAGTGAGAGGCAATCTGAGCTAGGGATAATATGTGGATCCTTTTTCAAGACATGTCCACATTCAACCTTTTACTTATAGAGGCAGTGAAGTCTCAGAGAACTCCCCCTCCAGTTTCTTTTTCCTTGCAGTGACACACTCTGTGCCACTACTTATTGGTACTACTCGCCCTGTTTTAACTGTCTAATCGCCAATCCCACCCACTTGTACAGCTTCCCATCCACTTGTAGCAGGGTTGAGAGCTGCCTTGATGACTGATAAGAGATTGTAGCTTCCCTTACAAGATACAATCTTTCTTATTCTCACTGGAAGGGGTGCACTGAACCACCATAGTAGTGAAGAGAGCTTTCCTAGAATCAATTAATATAATCACTAGGTGATGCAAGGGAGTAAGTCATACCCTGCCTGAGAAGTGGGAAGGGGAAAGTCTAATAGAGCATGCCTCTTGGCCTTTCATCCAGCAGATCTGCCCACTCAGATCACCCTACAATTTCATGCTGGTAATGATTCAGAGATTGCCAAGCCTATTCATAAAAGTTGTCCAACACACCACCAGTTGCCTCACCTTCACTCCTTCTGGTCCCATTGCTATCCCATGCTGAACTCTGGATACAGATCCCTGACCACTCCCTACCCTGAGTTCTCTGGACTTGGTTTAGCTTGTGATCTCTCTCATGGGTTCTGGAAATTGTTCTAGTTCCCGGTTTTCTTGATGTTCTTCACTAACTGAGGTTTTTCTGTCAGGGCACATTTTCTGAACCCTGGTCATACTAACCAAGTTATTTCTTCTCAAAGTGAAGACAAATGTTTTCTTGACATATGAGAATTTTAAAGCAAATGCCCAGAGAAATCTCAGTGCTCAAGACATCACTACCGATGTCTCACTTGGGATGAGGGATTAAGTTCATTTTCTGTTCAATCTACTTAGAAAATGGAAATTAAAATTGAAATAGCAGTGAAACAATACAACTTGGCTAAACATTTACCCCAAGTTTAAAATTTATCAAATAAAACACCCGTGAGAGTATACAACATTTTTGGAATGAAAGTTTAGTAGTATTCAAAAAAATTGACAATCACATTCTTTACACTTTAACTGAATTTATACTTTTCTACATCTTTCCTGTAATAAAACATCTACATTTACCCAAGAAGTCATGTTCAGTAATGTTTATTTCAATCTTATTAGTCATAGCAATAAATGGAAAACACCTTATACATCCATCAGTAGAAGAATTGTTAATTATGATACATATGTCCTTTGAAATTCTTGGTAGTAGCTTAGACAGTGAGGTGGATCTATACGTGCTCTCATGGAAAGTTCCTGCATCCATTTTATTTAGTGACAAATGCAACAGGTACAACAAAATGTACATCAGTATATATACATGTTAAAAGTTCACAATGTATTTTCCTACCACATGTATGTAAGAAAAAAGCCTAGAATATACATAAAAATAAAAGAGTCAAGGTTTTTAATGGTGGTTACTTCTGGTAGGGAATAGATTTTGGAGGAACAGAGTAAGGGAGCAGAATTGTGATTTATCCATAGTGTTAGAATTTTCTTAAGCATCAAGAATATTTGAGTAATTAATATATTTGAGTAAAACTAACAACGGAAATAGGAACTGTGCAATATTCTAATAGTCACTGCTAGTGGATGTAATGGAAGAAGCCTGAAATTCTAAAGTCTTAGCACAACAAAAGTTAATTTTCACACGCATAAAATCTGATGTGAGTTAACAGGGTGTCTTCACTGTCAGAGGACCCAGGAATCCAGGCTACTTCCATCACGTGGCACCACATTTCATCATGAGAGCTCCACGTTTGCTGCTGAATAGAACAGAAAGCATAGAACTGACATATTGACTCTCAAATGCCTTGGCCTGAAAATGACAAACATAGCTTCTGTTTATATTTCAGTGGCCCTAACAACAAATGGACTGGGGAATACAGTCTCCCCATGTGCCCAGAAAGGACAGCAAAACAAGTGGATGGAAACTTGGAGTCTCTTCCACAATCTATTACCTATTAGATGCTCAATAAAAAGCAAATACGAAACTTTGTTTTGACAACAATCTCTATTCTTGGAAAAGTTTCTAAGAAGGCCAAAATTGCCTTGCAATTTGGGAAATTTTTCTAGTGTGTACCATGTGACAGTTATTTTCAAATGTAGGATCACACCAATTTTCTAAAGAGCCATGAAAATCTCAGCAAGGATGATCCTTTGTCTCTCATCACTAAATAGTACCTTTCTCTACTGACCTTTGCAATAATCTCAAACTATGGAGGATGTTATTCTTCCTTTTAGTGCATGGTCTAAATAATACCTTGGGAGTTTCTGCTACCACCTGATTAACACACCTAAACACTTGTGCAGTGTGTCTTTACACACACTGAAAAGTAGGATTTTCCCCTGGGGCAGATAGAAACAAAAGTCAGGAGAATTATGGTGAATTAATTTTATTCTTTTCTTATCAAAGCACTGCCAAAGACACATTGTCTACATCAATAGTAGGCTGAATAATTGCTCCACAAAGATGGTTATACCCTTATCCTTGAAAAATGAATGTGCTTTGTTATATGACCAAAGGCACTTTGCAGAAGCATTAAGGTTATGTAACTGAACTTAAAATAAAAATATTACACTAGGTTATTCAGGTAAGTCTGATATCATGACATGAGAATTCACAAGCAGAGAACTTTCTCTGGCTGGAGGCAGAAGAGAGATGCAGCAGGGGGGAAGTTAGAGAGATTACAAGTGCGAGAAGAATTCAACCTACAAGTGTTGACTCAAAATGTATGAGCCCACATTCAAGGACTGGAGAGAGGCCTGCCAGCTCCAGCTGACGGTCAGCTAGGAAACAGGACCTCAATCTTATTACCACAAAGAACTGGATTCTGTCAACAACCTGAATGAATTCAGAAGAAGAATCTTCTCAGAGTCTCATAAGAAGACTGCCAGCTGAAAGTTTGATTTGAACCTTGTGAAAATTTGAGCACAGAATCTAGCAGAACCATTCCATCCTTCACATGTACAGAAATGCAGACAATAAACCCTACAAAGATAATAAACGTGTGCTGTTGTAAACCACTACATTTGTGGTAATTTGTTACAGCTACCATAGAAAACTATTACAACTTTCTGGAAAGACTACAGAATTTGTAAGAATTCACTCTCTTCAGATGGTTGCTACACAGTTATTTCCTTGGTCTTTCTTCATTGAACACCTAGGAGGGAAGCTTTGAGTTTTGGCGCTTAGTTGAGCTCATTCATCAGTGTATAGATTCAGTAGCAACACTCAAAAAGTCACCAGATTAAAACCTCTTCTTTTTCTAATCTCACCTGCTTTCTAAAACCTCTTCTCTACTTCAGGATTATAGCTCTGCTTCAGGATAAAGTATCAGTTGATTCTATCACAAATCAAACTCTCCTCACCAGCAGATTTGAAAGCACTTTGAGTGTGGTGGAGGCACCCAGGTTTGAATAGGTGTCTAAGCTTCACTATTTGAAGTGAACAATTACATAGAATGGGCTGTTGCTGTTAGGGGGAATCCAAGGTGAGGGGTGGGGCTTCTAGGGAGTTGGAAGTCTCTATGTCCAGGAGAAGGTAGGTAAGTCTGGGCTGTCTATTCCTCTGGAGCAAGTGCAGGCTCCAGAGAAGGACACAGTAAAGCTGGCCAGCAGGTCAGTTCCAGTTCAGACAGAACGGCACAGTGGGGAAGACCCAGGGGAAGGGCACAGTAATGTGGGAAAGTGCTGGACTGAATCCATGTGAAGGGACCAGGGCAGAGTCAGCTCCAGAACAATCTGGGCTAAAGGTGGGAGGACTCCAGGCCAATGAACCCCACAGACAGTCCCAGATTGTGTCTCATTCTCATTCTACCTTCCATTTTAGGGCCTGCTTTTAGTGCTTTGGCAACAGGGTCTTTCTTTTCTTTGTCTGAGAGACATTGTGGAGTAGTGAGAAGTGAAATGAATTAATAGGCCTAAGATCTGCTTCAGGCTGAGAGGAGTGGAATAGTGTGGGCTGTAGAGGAATTCAGACCAGGAGGTCTCAACTCAGCCTTGTCACTTATATGTGAACTTGAAAATTCTATGAGCCTCAAGTTCTTTGTGAAGTGGGCTTGATGAAGTCATTTTGTTCTTTGGCTAGCATATACCTTGTGAAGTCTGACTTTTAGAATGTAAGTTATCTGTGTAGGGCAGCTGGCACAGTGTTAGTGTGTACTGGGTTTTTGATAACTAACAGTTGTTTCTATTATGTTTTAGATTGCTAACACTACCAACCTTCCCCTCTTGGAAATTTTTAATTTATTTTTCATCCTGGAGATGTTAATATGCAGCCCTCTAGGACATGGAAAACCAAATCAATCAAAATGCTTCTTACCAAGAGAACGTTACTTACTTGATAAAAAACTTTTTGAGAATATACATTTTTTATATTGTGTGTTGGCAGAATCTTCCCCAGCTAGATGCAGCTCAACTAGATGCTCCTAGAAAATGTGTCAAGGACTTCCTCATTCACTCCCATCAAAACACCTATCCCTTGCTTTGAGTTTGCCAAATTACACTCAAGATAACCTAGTCTAAACACCCTATTAATGGAATGGACTCTGCCATGATATGAATGTGTCTCCCAAAAAAGCAAGTGTTAGACACTTAATCCCCAATCCAACAGTATCATGAGGTAGGGCCTGATGAGAAGTAATCAGGCTGTGAGAGATCTGCCCTTATAAATGGATTAATACCTTTATCACAAGAGTGGGTTTGTTTCAAAAAGTATGTTTGGTCCCTTTTTCTCTCGCTTTCCCTTTCTTACTACCTCACTTTCTGCCATGGGATGGCCCAGCAAGACATCCCTCCCTTGATGCCACCAAACGCCTTGATCTTGGAACTTCCCAGCCTCCACTACTGTGAAAAAAATTATTTTCCTTAAAAGTAACCCAGTCTCTGGCATTCTATTATAGCAACACAAAATAAAATAACACAGGCTCTGTCTTTCCCAGGCCAGAGCAAAGAGTGCCAGTAAAGTGGCTTCTGAGCATCCCATGTTAAGACAGTATTTTTCTCAGAAACTCGCTGGAGATGATGTGCATAGAACACATGGTTTGTGATCAATTGCACTGGAGTTAGGAAAGCACAGGAAACCTTTCATTCCTGCCCCAGGTGAAGATTTCTTTCTGGTTTATCCATGAGCCCAAGCAACTGCTATAATTACTTGTCCATTCCAGACCTTAGTCTTTCAACCCTGAACATGTCTTCAGAGAGGATGGCCACTGCTCACCACTCTCAGAGCCTCATCTGACCAACCAAGCACAGTGGCTCACACCTGTAATCCCAGCACTTTGGGAGGCAGAGGCAGGGAGATTGCTTTAGTCCAGGAGTTGGAGAAAAACCTGGGCCACATGGCGAAACCCTATCTCTACTAAAAATGTAAAACATTAACCAGGCACAATGGCGTGCACGTGTAGTCTCAGCTACTCAGGAGGCTGAGGTAGGAGAATCACCTGAGCCCAGGAAGTTGAGGCTGCAGTGAGTTGTGATCCCATCACTGCACTTCAGCCTGGGTGACAAGAGTGAGGAAAAAAAAAAAAACACACAACTGATTCACACTGAAAGACTTTCAATTTCCCAAACCTCCAATCCCACTTGCCTTAAGATATTTACATTTGATGCTCTCATCTAGATAACCCTCCCCCTACATTCTCACTTTCTTTGACTTGTCCTTTAGGTCTTAGTAGGTATCTCACCATATTCCTTATGTAATATCTACCCCTAGATTCTAAAATCCAGTGGGCACAGGTAGATCTTCCTTATCCTGACATCCTAGCACAAGGCCTTCCAAAGAGCAGATGCTCAATTAATGTTTGAGGAATAAATGAACCAGTGGGCAAAAGGCCTAATTTATTACAATGTAATTATATATTCTTGAATAATGTAAGCATATCCTGGCATATATATCTTAATTTTACATAACAACAGAATAAAAGTCAATAGGGAATGTAATAATTAGCCATCTTTTACTCTTTTCTCTATTTTTCTTTTCTTTGTTTTTGAGATGGAGTCTCACTCTGTCACCCAGGCTGGAGTGCAGTGTCGTGATCTCAGCTCACTGCAAGCTCCGCCTCCCGGGTTCACGTCATTTTCCTGCCTCAGCCTCCTGAGTAGATGGGACTATAGGAGCCCGCCACCACGCCTGGCTAATTTTTTGTATTTTTAGTAGAGACAGGGTTTCACTGTGTTAGCCAAGATGGTCTCGATCTCCTGACCTCATGATCTGCCTGCCTCGGCTTCCCAAAGTGCTGGGATTACAGGTGTGAGCCACCACACCTGGCCCTCCTTTCTCTATTTCTTGATCCCATTTATTACACTCCTAAATTATTTCACATTGAATTAGGAAATGCCCAATTTACTACCATATCATGTTTTGATCACTAAATAAATGGAGAGTTTCCCAAATTGACTTATAAAGCAATACATCGCTTACTCTTAATCTCACATACAGAAAAATTTGAGCAATGTCATTCACAAACTTAGATACTGAAGCTACTTTAACCATCTATTAAAGGAACATCATCTTTAAAAAATTCCAAGTCATCACATAGAACATTAACACAAACATGTTATTCACCTTGTTGTCTCCAGTCCCACCCTGACCTCCCCCAGCTCAGAATGTGGATTTCTTTTCAAACACAAAGTGAAGAATCTGCCTCAGACTTTACTGCAGTTGGGAGGAGTTGCTGGACTTAACCTTGGAACGTGCACCGGCCATGGTACTAATGCGAGCCTTGGCTGCAACTCTGGCTCTGGCTCTCTCTTCCTCATCTTGCAAAGCCTCTGTATACCAGGTTGATAATTCACTGGGAACTGTATTATTTACCTTGGCCAAAAACTCAAGAACTTTCATCTTGCTGGTTTCGGCATGGGCTCTTGGGCCCCATAGGAATTGATAGCGTGGAGGATCACTGTTGGGCACTTGCTGGTACTCCAGGTAATTTTCTTTCACCAAATCTTTGGTAAGGAACTTCCTGGGCTCCCCAAAAATGAAGTGCTCAATTCCATCATATAATCCCATCATATTAAACACTTTCCAGACTTCCTCCTCAGCAGCACAATTACCCTTTGTGAAGATAATACCCAGCACAGTCATCAGCAGGCCAGTCTTGGGCACGCTTGTTTCATCACTCAGTCTTGCATCACAGTCTAGATCTAATTTGTTGATCAGGACATAGATGTGCTTATTAGGCTCCACTTCCTTCAGGTCAAGACCAAAGATCAGCTCCAGGTGCTCAGAAGCTCTCCTCAGGATTACGGGGAACTGGCTCTTGCACATATGGGTTACATTTCTCAGCATATCTGTCTTTGTAATGGGCTCTTTCATTTGGTACTTGTACAGCAAGTAATGCACCAACATAATTACTTTCTCATCTACAGGGCCTCTGAGAAAGTTATCAGTGGCTGCTAGATCTTGTGTGCATCTTGGCCTTTCTTCCATTTGGTCGTTGACTCCTTCGGTATGTCTTGTGTGTGAAGCAGCTGTAGCAGATGGGCTGATGGATAGGGCTTCCCAAAGTCCATGGGGATTGTTGGCTGTCCCATCAAGTGAACTCTGGGAAACATCCTTCAAACAAGAAGAGGGGGAGGGGGGATATTCTTCCTCCTCTTCTAAAATGGCCAGAGCATCCATCAAATCTTCCAGCCCTCCTTGGGCCTGACGGCGTTTTTCCCTGGCACGGAGTTTACTCTTCTGACCTCGAGGCATGATGACTTCGTTCAGGTGCAGCAGCCAAAAGGGCAGGTGATCCCGTGACCTGGAGGAGAGAAGATGAAATGGGATGTGCCCATTCAGCAGAGAGATACAATTTTAGCTTTATTGATGGCCACCTCTGCAAGTTTTCTTGGTGTATTACTCAAGGAAAAACAAGGCCCCTATTCTTTGATTTCCCTGCCCCCTGAGTATTCTGTGAAATAACTAGGGTATGTTTTAGGTTGCCACTTGCCAGACCTGCCTGGGGTTTACTGGGTGATGACAGCCAGGCCTGGCAGGTCCAGGCTTTGTGGAGGCCCCTTTGTTCTTGGGTAGGGACTCTTTTCTCAGTTCACATTCAGAACTGTCCTCTTGATTACTGGCAGGTTCGGGGATCCCTCTACTTGACTGACCCCTCATTTCAGTCCCCTCATTTCCCTGCTACCCTGGTAGAGAAACTGAAAGAGAAACTCATCTGACCACACCTGCCTGAGGACATCTAGGATGACTACAACAGAAAAACTCTGAGGGACCTTCTGTATTCTGAGATCCTTAGTGTTCTCATTCTTCACTCAGGGTTTTCACCTTGGCTTCTACTAGGGCCTGGAACTTCACCCTGTGATGACCTGAGACCTATCCCCTCAGAGCAAGGCCCTCAGATCTCTGAGTTACGAAAGGATAAAGTCAGCCTAACATATCTACCCCACAGTCCCTCAGGGTTGACAGCACAGATGGAACTCTGTGCTGTCCCCTTTTGATCTGGGGTGGATGGCTCCCTCAGAACTCTGGATTCTTTTTAGTCTTCTTAGGGCTTGGGACTCCTCCTCTGCTGACCAGAAGCTGGCACTCTGGTCCAGTGCCCTCCTCTCCCTGAGTTCTCACCAGAATTCAGAGGGTGCTTCATCAGGCCCTGTCCTGGACCTGTCATGAATCCATGGGGCCCCAGTCTTTTGGAGTGGAAGTCCCCCTCAAACTTCACTCAAGATCCTTGTATTCCCTTTTGGCAAGGCCTGGAAATAGCTCCTCTGACAACCTAAACCTCTTCACTTCTTTGAGAAAGCAGTAATGGAATTCAGAAATTGTCACAATAGCTACTCCCACCTGGGGCCTCCCTGGGCTGAGAGCAGGGGCAGACTCTGTTATGAACCCCTCTCTTTTGTGGTGGGTGGTTCCTTCTGATCTCACTCAGTTTCCTCACCTTTACTTCTGTTGGGGCCTGGGACTCTTCCATCTGCTGGCCTGAGGCCGTAACCTTGGTCCAATGCTGTCCTCTCCTTGAATTTCCAACGAGGGAATTCAGAGGGTGCTATATAAGAGGTTTTTTTGCCCAAGGTTGTCTACCACTAACAGCAAGAGCATGGCTATTACCCTTACACCTCACAAAGGGTTTTTATCTTAACTCCTAGGAGGGCCTGGGACTCCTCCTTCTGCTGATTTAACACCTCCTTCTGGCACCAGTTTTTTAACTTCCCTAAAACTCCAGAGGTGGAACTCAGAGAATGTTATATCTGGCCACTCCATTCATGGGCTTCTCAGGCCTGACAGCAGGAGCCTAGATGTTGTGGGGCCCTTCTGATCTGGTGTGAATAGTTGCCTCAAATATTAGGGTCTTCACCATCACTATTGGAAGGTCTGGAACCCTGCTCTCTACTGGTCTGATGCCAAAGCGTGGTTCAATGCTGTCACCTCCCAGGATCCTGGGAATTCAAAGGGCACTACATCAGAGGATCCCTGTCCAGGGCCTCCCAGGGCTTACACAGGGCTGGGATTCTGTTGGCCCTTCTCTCTTCTGGTATAAATAGTGTCCTCAGATCTCACTTAAGGTCGTTAACTTAACTCCTGACAGGACCTGGAAATCTCTGGAACTCTCTTTTCTGCTGATTTGAGGCTACCCTGCCCAGACTAATGCCTTCATTCTTCTGAGAAGTTAGAGTCAGAAGTTGGGGAAGCCAATTCTAGCCACCCCCATATGGGACCTAAGAGAGCAGGGGTGCAGCTCTTAGAAGTAAGGGGGTGGCTTGTGTTTTGTGGGAATGGGGAATTCTGACAGAAGTTGCATAGTGGTCTTTCATTGACTCCGGGGGGCCTAGGACTCCTCCTCCTCCTGATCTGAGTTATTTGGCTTTAAAAAAAAAAGCCTTGTCCCCAACCACCTCACCCCACAGTCCTATATCCCTGGACTACAGAGGGTGAACTGAGGAGGCTTCTGGGCCTAACATTGAGGCATTGGCTTAGAAACGTTAACAGCAGGGGTGGTCGAGCAGTCTGTTATGGAGTGGGTGACTCTTTCAAAACTTCATCAGGGTCTTCATTTTTATTCCTTTTAGAGTCTGGGACTCCTCCCTCTGTGGATCTGAGAATGACACCTGGCCCAATGCCCCTTTCTCACAGTGAGAAGTGATGTAAATTTTACTACAGATCATCTGATAACTTTGCAAATGGCTAGTGCAGAATCACCTTTATAAAAATTTTCAGTTGATTCGAATCAAGTCAGGGTTATAACAGTAATGAAGATAGAGATTTGGACTCAACCTATACTTGTTACCTGTAGTCAATTCAATAAGGAACTGCAGCATCTACAATGGTTCTCCATCTACTCTGGAAATACTTGCCTTGAAAACCAGCACCCTACTACAGTGTTTGGTGGCAACAAAGGCCACCAGACACAGCAACAAAAAATCCACTCTCTGTTCTGCAAAGAAGTCAGTGATGGTAGGAAGTATTTGGAGCTGGGGATAATATCTGGATCCTTTTTTAAAGACATATGCACACTCAGCCTTTTAGTTACAGAGTCAGTGAGGTAGTTAGTCTCAGGAAATCCCTCCTCCAATTCCCCCCTCCTTGAATCTACACTACAAGTGGTACTTGAAGTACCACTACTCATTGGTACTACTTGCCCTGTTTTAACTGTCATTAATCATCAATCACATCCATTTGCACAGCTGCAACCTCAGTGGTGGGAGGGCCACATACTCAAGGGGCCACATACCCAAGGGCCACATACACTCTTTCTTATCAGGCATCAAGACAACTCTCAACCCTGCTACACTGGAAAGGGTGCAATGAACCACCAGAGTAGTGAAGAGATGTAGCTCTCCCAGAATCAATTAATATTATAACTGGGTGATGCATGGGAGCAAGCCACACTCTGCCTGAGCAGTGGGAAGGGAAGACTCTAGCAGAGCATGCCTCTGGACAGCTCAGCCTACAACTTCATGCTGGTAATGATGATTCAGAGATTGCCAAGCCTATTCAGAAAAGTTGTCCAAGACACCACCAGTTTCCTCACCTTTACTCCTTCTGGTCCCATTGCTACCCCATGGCTGAACTCTGGATACAGATCCCTGACTACCTCATGCCCTGAATTCTCTGGACTTTATTCAGCTTATGATCTCTTTTGTGGATTCTGGAAATTGTTCTAGTGCCTGGTTTTCTTAATGTCCTTTACTAATTGAGGTTTTCTTGTTAAGGTACATTTCCTAGAACCTTGTCATTCCGAGTAAATCCTTTCTTCTCAAAGTAAAAAGAAATGTGTTATTGAAATATCAAAATTCTAAGGCATATCGTGGAGCAATATGTAAACAGTTATCCTTAGGTGCATATTGTGGAGCAATATGTAAACAGTTATCAATGTATATTTAAAACTCACAATGACCAGGCACGGTGGCTCCCAACTGTACTCCTAGCTACTTGAAAGGCTGAGGCGGGAGGATTGCTTGAGTTCAGGACTTCTAGGCTGTACTGAGTTATGATCACACCACTGTACTCCAGTCTGGGCAACAGAGCGAGGCACCGTCTCTAAAAAAAAAATAAATAAGTAAATAAAAATTAAGAAGAAAAAAGAGCAAACAAAACAAACAAAAAAACCCTCACAGTGTATTTTTGTTGCACATGTATATAAGAAAAAGCCTATAATACATTTAAAAATACTACATGCAGGATTTAAAAAATGTGGTTACATTTGAGGAGGGATTGAATTTTGGAGGGACATAGTAATGAAGTGAAATTTTGATTTATCCGTATTAGAATTTTTGGCAACAAGAATACATGCACTATTTTCTTGGTAGTTAAAATATTTAATCAATAATAACAATGGAATTAGTAGTTGTGTATTACACAGAAAAAGTATGTATGAGATGCAATGGGAAAAGGCTGAAATCTGAATGGCTTAACACACTAAAAGTTTATCTCTTATGCAAATAAATTTTGACATGAATTAATAGGGGTTTTTTGTTGTCAGGTGTCCCAGGGATCCATGCTGCTTCTATACTGTGGCTCCATATCTCAGCATGGAAGAGAAATCATGGAGGTGGCACACTGGCTCTCAAACACTTTGATCTGAAAGGGAAAAGCATGCTATTATTCATATTTCAGTGTGAAGGGGGGGTAGTCACATGACCTTTCCAAACTACAAGTGGACTGGCAATGTAATCTCCATATGAACCAAGGATGGAAAGCAAGACACAAAGTGGATGAGCACTTGCAGTCTGTCCAATTAACTATTACAATAGTACATGCTCAATAAAAGCTACTAATATAAATCTGTTACGACAACAGCCTTCTTAAGTCTTGGAGGAGTTTCTGAGAATATCAAATATCTTTGCTAAACAACATTTCCTAGTGTCTATATGTGACAGGTAATTTCAAATCCAGAATCACACTAATTTTCAAAACAATCCTGTAAATCTCAGCAAGGAGGGTTCACCCCGCTGCACTCAATAACACCTTTCTGCACTGACCTTTTCAATGACCTCTATGATCTCAAGAGACTGAAAAATTTCTTCTTTCTTTTGATGAAAACATAACTTGTGAGTCTCTGCTACCCACCACCTGATGAACATGTACACCTAAGCACATGTACAGGTGCCCTTAGGTGCAATGAAAAACCAGGATTTTCCCTTGGGGCAGATACAGACAAGAATCAAGAGAATGATAGCGAATTATGTTTTTTCTTTTCTTATCAAAGCTGGCATGTCTGCCAGAGAGACATATTCTACCTCTGTGGGAGACTGAATAATTGCTCCACGAAGCTTCACGTATCCTCATTCCCGAAACCCATGAATATGTTATGTTACATGGCCAAAGGCACTTTGCAAATATAATTAAAATTATGAAACCAACCTGAAAATAGGGAGATTACACTGGATTGCCTACATGGGCCAAATCTAATTATATGAGCCCTTACAAGCAGAGATGTTTCTCCATCTGAAGGCAGAGAGAGAAGTTAGAGAAATTCCAAGAATGAGACAGGTTCAATGTCCCAAGTCTGACTCAAAAGTAGAGGCCCACATGCAAAGACCAGAGACAGGCCTGGAGAAAATATAGCAGCTCCAACTGATAGCCAGAAAGAAGACTTACTCCTCACTCTTCTTACAACCACAAAGAACTGGGTTCCTAATAGAATGACCTGAATAAGCCTGAAATGGGATTCTTCACAGTGTGTCCCAATAAGACACACTTATTATCAGGCTTTGACAGCTTGATTTGGGCCTGTGTAACCCCGAGCAAAGAAACCAGCAGAACCAACCCATACTTCTCACCTACAGAAGGGTGTTATAATCAATATGTTATTTAAAGTGTCTTACTGTATGGCATTTGTTATGTCAGCACAGAAATCTACTATATGCTCCTAGTATACCAGGATTTATAGGAATCCAATTTCTGGACATGGTTGATACACAGTCATTTCCTAGGTCTTTCCTTATCCACCACTTGAGACAGAGGCTTTGATACTTTACCATTCAGTTAAGTTCACTTATTAGTGTATGGATTCAGTGCTAGTCTCAAATAAGTCACCAGATTACATTCTCCTCTCTAACTTCATCTGCTTTCTAAACCTCCTCTCTAACTTCAGAGTTATCTTTCTGACTTGACTCACAGGTAGACTCGGAAAAAATCTTGAGTGTGGCGAAATTACCCAGAGCAGATGAGTAGGCATGTAGTGTTCACTGCCAAAGTAAACAATTACATGGAAGGGGCTGTTATCAGAGAAGTTCCAAGTGAGCAATGTGACAAAACAGAGGACATCTGCAGGGAGTTGGAATGCTCTGAGTCAGGAGAAAGGAAGGAAGGTTATTCTGGGCTTCCTTTCCCATAGGGAGCAGGGTGCAGCCTTCATGGAAGGAAGCAGGGAAGAGCTGGACAGCAGGTAAGGATCCAGATTTGGGCACAAGGACTCACAGGGGCTGACTCAAGGAAAGAACAGTGTAATTTGGGAAGTGCTGGATCTGGTCCCATGTGCCAGCACCTGGGCAAAATCAGCTCCCAAAGAACCCTGGAGCTAGGGGTGGATGGGCCCTACGAAAATGAGGCCCACAGGCAGTCCCCAAATGGTGTTCAATTCTCATTTTCTCCATTATTTATTATATCTGGATTTAGTACACTGGCCCCAGGTTCCTTCTTTTTATTGCCTAGAGAGACGGTGCAGTAGTGAGAAGAGAAATGAATTAAAAGACAGAACATCTGCTTCATGCAGGAAGGAGTGGAACAATGTGGGTTCTAAACAAATTCAGACTATGGTTCTAATTTTGACACTTATGAACCACATAAAGTCAGGAAAATTGCAAAGCTCTATGAGGCTCAGGCTTTACGTGAAGTGATCGTGATAAGCCTTGCCTTGTAGGATTTCTGGGTTATATGCAATGTATGAAAACTCCAGGCACAGTGCCTAGAATTTATTGCATATTTAATAACTAGCATTTGTTACTATTATTAGTTTGACCCCAGGTCCTATTAAAATCTCTGTGATTGTTTTTAAAGCAACAGATGTCTGAAAATATGCAGCATTCTATGATACAGCACACAAATCAGCCAAAAATGCCGCTTAGCAAGTAAAACTCAGTTATTTACTATGCAAATATGAGGATTTCTTATTTATTGCGGGTGTGGGGTAGTCCTCCACAGTTGGATTCAATTTAAGACTCCTATAATTTATGTCAAAGACTAATTCCTTCCATCCCTTCAACTATCCTTCCATCCAAACCACCCCTATTTTCATTTCTTTCACTCATATCAAAAATCTAGCCCTCACTTGAGTTTGCCAAATGATACTAAAGACAACCTAATAAAAATGCCCTTTTAGGAACAACACACACCAGGTCCTGTTGGGGTGTGAGGGGCAGGAAGAGGGAACCTAGATGATGGGTCAATAGGTGCAGCAAACCACCATGGCACACGTGTACCTATGTAACAAACCTGCACATTCTGCACATGTATCCAGGAACCTAAAGTACAATTTTTTTAAAAAGCCCTTTTAATTAAGTGAGTTTAGTGGGCTTTGTTTCCCCAGGCCAGAGCAAATAATGACACACAATGGCTTTTGAGCACATTCATGTCAAGTAATATCACTCTTGTTTCTCAGAAGGTCCCTGGAGCTGATGTGCATAAAACATAGTTTGTGGACTGTGCCCAACTGCACTGGAAAAACGACACTGGAAAAGGATGCAAGACCTTCCATTCCCGTCTTACAATTACTTCTGGTTTATCTATTACCTCAAAATAACTGCTAAAAGCAGTTCTTCATTCCAGGCATTAGTCTTTTTGAGGATCTGGCCCCTGCTCACTACTCCCACAGCCTCAACCAACCCACCATCCAGACTAACAAAATTGACTGACACTGAAGGGTTTGCAGTTTCCTAAGGCCCCAAACCCACTTGCCTCAGGATACTTTCACTTGACTGCTCTGATCTGGATCTTCCCACCTTCTCTTATTCATCCTTTACTTAGGGTATATCTCACCATCTTCCTTACATGACAGCTGCTCTTAGACTCTAAAATTCAGTGCGCGCGCTTGGGTCTTATTTATCCTGACATTCCCAGTACCAGCATGGTGCCTTCCCTCCAAAGAACAAATGCCCAAGTAATGTTTGAGAAATAAGTGAGCCAGTGTGCAAGAAGTCAGTTTTATTATGATGTAGCTTCTCCTACATTATTGAATAAACTAATAATATCTAAGTATCTATCTCTTAATTTTACAGAACAGACTAAACATAAGGGAATGCAAGCATTTATCATCTTTTACATTTTCCCTCTATTTCTTCATTCCAACTATTTTACTGCTTTTTAAAAAAATATTTCCAAGGAAATTACTAATCCACTACTATGTTATCTTGTTGGAGATCACTAAATAGGATGGAACTTTTCCTGTTTTTTTTTCTATAAAATAGTAAAACTCTACTCTAAAACCTCACAAATATCAATAAATGTATGACTTATTATCACTAATAATCTTGGATTCTTAAGCTACTTTAACCTTCTATTAAAACGAACAACGTTTAAACAAATATCCAAGTTACCCAGAACATGTTATGTACTGTGTTATAACGAGACACAGCCAACCCTCCACTAGTGAAACACTGACTGTCCTCTTCAAAAACACAGTAAAGCATTTTCCTCAGCCTTCACTTGGGGCAGGCAAGGCTGCTGGACATGGCCTTGGAATGCGCACTGGCCATGGCAGCAGTACAGGTCCTGGCTGCAATTCTGGCTTGGGATCTCTCTTCCACATTTTTCAAAGCCTCTTCATAATGGAATGGGAGGGCACTGGGGACTGTACTATGGATCTTGGCCAAAAACTCTAGGACTTTCATTTTGCTGGTTTCAGCAAAAGCTCGTGGACCCCACAGGAATTCATAGCTTGGAGAACTGCTGTTGGGCACTTCCCGATACTCCAGCTACTGCTCTTGCACTAAATCTTTGGTGAGGAGGTTCCTGGGCTCTCCACAGATGAAGTGCTCCTGCCTCTAGTATACCCCCATCATATTTAGCACCTTCCAGACTTCCTCTTCAGGGGCACAATTCCCCTGGCTGAAGATTACACTCAGGATGGTCATCAGCAGGCCAGTCTTGGGCAAACTTCTGTTAGGATTCAGTCTTGTATCATGGCCTAATTCTAATTTGTTGACAAGGACATAGACGCTCTTGTTGGGATCCACTTCTTTCACGTCAAGGCCAAAGACCAACTCCAGGTGATCAGAAGCTCTCCTCAGCATCTCAGGGAAGTGGCTCTTGTACGTCTGGATTACATTTTTCAGCGTATTTGCCTTTGTAACAGGCTCTTGCATTTGATACTTGTACAGCAGGTAATGCATTAACACAGCAATCTTCTTATCTATAGGGCCTCTGGGCCACTGCCCAGTGGTAGCCTGGGCCTGTGAGGCATTTGACCTTTCCTCAACTTGGCTGTCGATGCCTTCATTAGATGCTGTGCATGAAACAGCTGCAGCAGTGGTGGTGGCTAGAGCTCTCCCAGGCTCTTGCTCATTGCTGGGTGTTTTGACAGCAGATGACCTCTCAGGACTATCTTTGAAATGAGGAGATGAAGTGAGGGACTCTTCTTCCTCTGCTACAGTGACTTGAGCACCTTCCACATCCTTGGGCTCTTCTCGAGCCTGGCAGCATTTCTCATGGGCACAGAGCTTACTTTTCTGACCCTGAGCCATGATGACTCTGCTCAGAGATAAGTAGTAGTGTGAGACAGATGGCAGGTGATGAAGTGACCTCAAGGAAAGATGGTGTGATCCTCCAGCAGGAAGATATCACTTTGACTTTATGGAAGTTGTTTCTGTAGGTTTCTTTGAGAGCACGGTTCAAGGATCCTATGAGGCTACTCTTCTCTGATGGGCCCTTCCCCTGAGGAATCAGTGGAAGTAACTAGACTGAAGCCTGCCAGTCTTACTTGCATCTTACTGGGACTGATACAGTGACTGGCAGGTCCAGACTCTATGGAGCTTCCTTTTTTTCTGGGGTAGATGATGTTTCTTTCAGTTCACATTCAGGGCCATTACCTTGACTTCTGGCAGGACCTGTTATCTCACTGCTTAACTGTTTTGATGCTGACTCCCTCATTTCAAAGCGCTCACATCCTTGACTCCCCAGACAAGGAACTGAGGAGGAATCTCATGTGACCACATTTGCTGCAAATCTGGCATATGTCCTATTAATACTATTTCATAATAATAATAATACACATATTGTACAGGACATTGTAGAATGGCAGCAATGTAGAGATCGGTGAGACCCTCTTTATCTTGAGGTAATTAGTTTTCAGTCTCACTCAGTCTTTACTTTTGCTTCTTGGAGGGTCTGATTGCCCTCCTTTTGCTTACCTGAAACCTACCCCGTCCAAGCAAGGCCTTCACATCCCTGACACTCCTGATAAAGATATTAGGGAGGCCTCAGATGTATCTTCCCCAGGGACCCCCCTATCAGGAATGACAGCAATCTTAGGGCTCTATGAATCCTCTTTTCTTCTGGAAATTCAGGTTCCTCCTAATGACTCCTCACCTTGACAGCCTCATACCTTCCCCTCTGAGGACTTGAGGCCTATACCAATCAGAGAAAGGCCCTCTTTCACCTGATATCCCAGAGTATGCAGTTGGAGGGAGGGGGTGGGGTGCATTCAGAACGACAAATCTGCCCAGGGCTTCACAAGGCTGACCACAGAGGCAGTGCCTAGCCCCATCAGTCCTCACTTTGACTTCTATAAGGGCCTGAGTCACCTCCCTCTAATGACCTGCCACCGACTGCCCTGTCAAATCTATGTCCTCATCATCCTGTGACCACTAAGGATAAAATGAGGGATACCTTAGCCTGAGAGTCATGCTGAAAGGCTACCAAGGCTCATAGTAGTGGTATTCTGTTGGGTCCCCTTTGTACTGGGGAAGAAAGTCCCCTCAGTCTTTGCTCCGGGTTCTAAACTAAACTCCTGGTTACCCCCGAAGACTCCTCCCACTGCTGACCTGAATGTGCTAGCCTTAGTTTGTACCCTTCCCCAGGACCACCACCAGAATATAAAGCGAGGGGTCACGGGGGCCTTACAGCCACGCCAGGGATCTCCCAGAACTTACAGGAAGGGCAGGATTCTGTAAGGCCGCCGTATTTATGGGAAGCTAGCTTCCCCCACAGCCCACACTGGGGCATTTCATTAACACGTGGCAGAGCATAGGACTCCTTCCCCTGCTGCCCGAGGCAGACACCGTGGTCCAATACCTTCACCTCCCTGAGAGGTTAAAGGTGGAAATTCCAGCTACTCCTACTTAGGATCACCCAGGCCTGAGAGCAGAGGCTGAGTTCTGTGGGCACCCGTCCGCTATGGCAGAAAGGGAGTTTTACGGAACTCACCCTTTATTGACTCCTGGAGGGTTCTAAGACCCTAATCTCGGGTGGCTTGATACCAACACCTTAGTCCAATGCTATCACTTCCCTGACTCTCCAGAAGAATAATGCAGAGTGCGGTACCTAAGAGGATCCCTGCCCGGGGCTTTTGCGGCTTAAGGCCGAGGCCGGACGGCATGGCGTTCTTTCTTTTGTGGTAGGGGGTCCCCTCAAACGTTATTCAATGTCTTTGCCTTACCTACTGGCAGGACCTGGATGCCTTCCTCTGCTGACCAGATACCAACCGCCTCGATGCAAGGCCTCACCTCCCACAGACGGCAGAAGCGGAAGTGTGTATGACATCCGGGCATCCTGCCCACGGCCCAAAGGGCTGCCAGCAAGGGCGGCCTGGTGTGGCTTTCTGTGGCGCAACTTTCTGTGGCGCCCCCTTTGTTATGGAGTAGTAGTAATATTAAGTCCTCCTCTCGGAAGTAAATCCATATTTTCACTCCTGGTTCATTCATTAAAGGCTCCTCAGGGAAATAATCACCCTTTATTGACTCCTGGAGGGTTCTAAGACCCCAATCTCGGGTGGCTTGATGCCAACACCTTAGTCCAATGCTATCACTTCCCTGACTCTCCAGAAAAATAATGCAGAGTGCGGTACCTAAGAGGATCCCTGCCCGGGGCTTTTGCGGCTTAAGGCCGAGGCCGGACGGCATGGCGTTCTTTCTTTTGCGGTAGGAGGTCCCCTCAAATGTTATTCAATGACTTTGCCTTACCTCCTCGCAGGACCTGGATGCCTTCCTCTGCTGACCAGATGCCAATCGCCGCACTGCAAGACCTCACCTCCCACGGACGGCAGAAGAGGAAGTGTACGTGACATCCAGGCATCCTGCCCACGGCCCGCAGGGCTGCCAGCAAGGGCGGTGTGGCGTGTGTTTTCTGTGGCGCCCTCTTTGTTATGGAGTAGTAGTAATATTAAGTCCTCCTCTCGGAAGTAGATTCGTATTTTCGTTCCTAGTTCATTGACTAAAAGCTCCTTAGGGAAAAAACCACCAAACAAGCTCTGGACAGTTCCGCAACATAAACCCTTACGGACAATGGGTTTGCGTACCAGCGTTGACGGGAGAAGAGAGGCTGCAGCAAAAAGGTAGGGTGCCCAAGACAGATTCTGAGATGTCAGAGTAAGTGCATTATGACCATGGGGTCTCTTCACTGGCCAAATGTAGACATTAGGAACTTTCTGTTCTAAAGGATCTACTTTCAATAGAGAAGCCACAGGTGTACACAGTTTTTTGAGACCCAGATCTCTTGACTTTATCTAACATTGCATTGTATTGTGCAGTGAAATTCATTTTAATTGTGATCTCATTTGTTCCACCAAATATGTTATATGCATGTTCTAATACTACTGCTTTGTGCGGCAAGGTTTTTGATTTTGCTACAGTGATTTATACACCACTTTTCAGAAGTCATTTATTCATTTGGATCGGGTGTGGTTTTTCCTTTGGATTTTCTAAAATGATCACATTTTCATCAAATAATTTCTATTTTTATTAAATATTTCCAAGTTACATTTGTTTTTATAGTCTTATCCTCTGGCCATGTATTCAGCATACATTTATGTCTGGTTCCTTGCTTTAATGAGAATGCGTCCAACATTTAGCATTTCACATTTAAGTTTGCCATAGGTTTTAGGAAATGAAAATTATCTTCTGATGTTAGTTTGTGGAATGTTATCAGGCATTTGTGTTGAACTTTTGTTTTGAAAAATTTTTCTGTACCTCAGTACATGATCAAATGCCCATTAAAAAAAATCTAGTGGCCGAGCACAGCTACTCGGGAGGCTGACACATGACGATTGCTGGAGCCCAAGAGATCGACACCATCCTGGGCAACATAGTGGGAGTCAGTCACTATAAAAAATTAAAAAAAAAAATTAGACGGGCAAGGTGGCATGCACCTGTAGTCCCAGCCACTCTGGAGGCTGAAGCCCAAGGATCTCTTGAGTCTAAGGAGGTCGAGGTTGCTCCAGTCTGGGCGACAGAGCAAGACCCATCTCAAAATAAAATAAAATAAAATAAAAAATAAAATAAAATAAAATAAAATAATAATCTAATCTGTTAGTGTGGGAATATTTTAGGCAGTTTTTCCTAATGTTGTATTTTCTTTACATTTCATGGATGCAGACTTTTTTTTTTCCATTGAATTAACTGCAATATTGGACCTGCTATGTGTTTATTGAGGATCTTTGCCTCTGTATGGGGTGGACTTGGCTCAATTGTTCCCCTCCCCCACCCAGGGTATCCTCAGCTGTCTTTTTGTTTTTTTGTTTTTTGGTTTTTTTTAATCAAAGAAAGCTAGCCTGGGAAAATGAGTTGAACATCATAAGATGGTGGTTATTTTTGTGTTTACATAAGATGGTCAGTTTTTCACTGATTATTTGGTAGAACTGGTCCCAAAATGCCTGGTCCCAAAACATTTGAGGGTGGCTCGATCTTTGATCAGTTTCATTTTGCATTTCTCAATTACAGATTTTTATTTCTATTTGGATTAATTGGGCCATTCGTATTTTCCTAAATAATGGTCTGTTTTCATTTGGGGTTTCAAATTTAATGGTTATATATATTCTTTTTATTGTAGAAATTCTCAAATATATTCAACTGTAGAGAGAATATACCTGGAACTCAGAATCATCAACACATGTCCAATCTGGCTTCATCTATACTCACACAAAACACCATGTCTGGAATAATGTGAAACAAATCCCAGACATCACATCATTTTATCTTTAAATATTTCAGTATGTGTTTTTAAAGGCAGAAGTATCAACCGATAACACTATCCCACCTTAAAAAGTTAACTCCTTCATGTAATTAACTGTCCAGTTATTTTCACATTTACCCACTGACATCATTTAAGTGTGTTCTTTCTTGAACCCAGGTTCAAATAAATCTAATCATTATCATTGCATTTTATGATCATTAATTTATACATTCTTCCCCCCAACACACATACATTACTTCTTTATCCCTGCAATCTTGGTTTTTACAAAAAAAACAGATCTTATGCTCTGTTCAGTTTCACATGGTCTAGCTTTTGCTTTGTGCAACATTAATGTCATTCTTCTCTGTATTTCTTTGAATTGGTAGAGGTTTTATCATATTAAAATTTAATTTTTATTCTCTCTCTTGTTTTATTTGGAAAGATCACTTCACAGGTGATGTGAACTTTCATTACAAGGAAGTAACTTCCATTATGTGGGAGACCGAATATTTGTCTCCCTTTTTGTTGATGTTGGCAGTCTTTGGAAGATTAGTATATTTATCCACTAATTAATTAGGGGTTGCAAAATGTTAATTTTTCTAATTCTACCATTCCTTCTGATTTCATTAGATGAAATCATCTTTATGTAGAAATCATCCCTTGTCTATCATTTGTTAATATTTACAGTGTTCTCTTATGGTATTCAAGTTCCTTCTGCACCTATATTTTGTACAATATTTAAAAAATACTATCACTTAGTTTTCTTTTGTAATGAAGATGCCTATAAAATTGTCTCCTATATAAATCTTTTAAAAGAATAGGCTTTTGTTAGTAGGCTCCACTGTCTTAATTAACCATTTCTGCATTTATCTTAGTTATTTCCTATGTTTTATTTCTTTGGGTAAAATATGGTTTTATTTCTCTAGCTTCTTGAAGTTTTGCATGTTTACAATAATTCTGTTTTTTTCTAATCAATTTATTTAAGGCTGTAAATATCCCTTTGTGTACCACCTTATTCGTTTCCCACAGGTAATGCTATAGAGTTTTATGTGCAGTGCTTGACTATTTTACAAGCTGAATATATCTCTGTATTCCTTATGCTCTTAGAATTTTTTGAATATGTGTGTGCAAATGCTGGTGAGTGCAAAAATTATTTTGGGGAATGATGTGAAGAAGAGAGACATAGTTATTTAGAGGAGGTTTCAGTCTCCCAGGGGTGTTTTGTTTTGGTTACATATAATATAAAAGACTTGAACACATTTTACTGCTAGTGACTCAGTTGAGTCGTTCCTATGAATGAAATGGTCTCACATTAGAAAAATCAATCAGTGTAATTAGCTAAGTATAACTGTTAAAGATTATCCAGGAAAACAGAAATTACTTTAAATACATAAGTCAGGTTGAATATGATGCACGAAATTGGTTACTCAAGTGATGGAGAAGCCAAACAGGGGAGAGGTGAGCAAGCCAATATTTGGCAGCTTAAGAAATTTTCTTCAGTCTCTAGGGTAGAAACAAATAAAGGAGATAATGTTAATGGAGCCTTGGAGTTGGGGTCAACAGGATCTGGAACTAAGGTGGATAAGTATGATGAGGGTGAGAGCCATGGAGAAGACAGTTGAAGGCAACTGATGCAGAGAGAGAAAATAAAAAATAAATTTTAGCTGCTTCTGTCCTCCTGTACTGTACTAACCTCCTGCTGGTGCCTTATGTTGCCTGAACCATGATGGCAGCCAAATGTTTGAGAACATAGGAATTGCAGCCTGCAATCATCTCCTGAACACTGGAGAACAGAGCAAGGAAAGAGTGAGAAATGGATCTGAGGCCAATCAGATCAAGGACTGGCATATTGCTTTGACATATTGTGAAAAAAATCATACCTAAATTGATACAGAAAAGTATTTTGTAAAAATCAGCATTAATTCATGATAAAAAGATATGTTATCAAAGTGGATAAAGGATATCTACCAACATCTATAGCAAATATTATACTTAGTAGAAAAACATTGGCTATTGGAAAATAGATAAGAATAGCTGCTATCACTCTTTTTATTCCAGATTATAATAGGGGTTCCTGCCAATGCAGTAATGGGAAACAGATGAAAAAAAGGATTGGAAAATAAGATGATTTAGATGTCAGTTCTCAAATTATCTTTAATCAAAATCCCAGAAGGATTTTTGTAGAAGTTAATACACTGACTGTAAAGTTAATATGGACATGTAATCGACCAAGAATAGCCAAAACGACTTTGCAAAACAAGAGCAAAATAAGAGGACTAATACTACCCAATCTCAAGACTTATTATAAAATTAATCATGATAGTGTGGCATTTTTGTAAAGACAGGCAAATAGATCAGCGAAACAGAATAGAAATACCAAAATGTCAAAACTTACCAACTGTATGCAGTTTATTGTATTCCAATTGCATCTTTAAAAAGCCATTACAAATTCTGGAACAAGCAAATCTAATGTACAGTTGAAATCAAAACTGTAGAGGAGGGGTGATGTGGAGGTGTTCTATTGTGAAAGACGTGATTGATCTTTATGATGCACTAAAAGTTTACTCTATATTTTGATTGGGGATTGGTTACACAGATGTATGCATATGTACATTTAGGTTCTGGCATATGTCCTATTAATACTATTTCATAATAATAATAATACACATATTGTATCAGAATAGAACCACAAAGAACTTTAAGGAAAACAAATATCCAATAAGCTATATATAGGTTATGCTTAATTAGCCACTTTATTTAATTTGTTAATAAGCATAGGTCAAATATTACTTAATTATTTTTAGCTTTGTAGATGCCCAATATTTGAGTAATTTCACTAGATTTTCAATTTCCTATAACTGTGATAGTATTGTATATCATTCAACTGATTTTTGAAATCTCAGACGTTTTAAGACTCACTTTATTGCTTAGTCTACAATTGATTCCTAATATTTTTGGTCATAATTAACCAAATTCCAAATTTCACAATAACAAAAATAACAAGGTGATGGTGCTTTGTAATTAATGCTAAGTAAGTTCTAGGTGAGTAACTTTTTGAGGCCAGAACTATTATAAGACAATCATATAGGTGGCATAACCATGTAATGTTACTAATAAACATCCATTCATATACCATAATGGGGCCGGGAACGGTGGCTCACACCTGTAATCCTAGCACTTTGGGAGGCTGAGGCGGGTGGGTCACAATGTCAGGAGTTCAAGACCAGCCTGGCCAAGACGGTCAAGCCCTGTCTGTACTGAAAATACAAAAATTAGCGGGTCATGGTGGCGGGTGCCTGTAATCCCAGCTACTCAAGAGGCTGAGGCAGAGAATTACTTGAACCCGGGAGGCGGAGGTTGTAGTGAGCCGAGATTGCGCCGCTGCACTCCAGCCTGGGCGACAGAGCGAGACTCCATCTCAAAACAAAACAAAACAAACAAACAAATAAAAAAAAAAGAACAAAAAAAACCCATAATGGAAGCCTATTACTGAATAACTACCACAAAAGTATAAGAAATATTCAATACGTTATTTTAAACAAAAATAATAATTAACTTGTCATGAATAAACACATTTCTGTGAGCTAAAATAATTATACACAGCACTTACAAGGCATAAGCCCCAAAGAGAGTGAGATATAGTATGTGACCCATGTATATATTGGCTAGGCCTTGCTTAGAAGGATTAGCTTTTTGGCTGTTCATATCACATATAAGTGATACTTTGCTCAAAATGGGCTATTCCTCTTTGAGAATGGCAACTAGATTGATAGCTGTGCTTTACTGTGCTTTACCTATGTATTTGATGTGGTTATTCTCATATAAATCATATTTTGATATTCACATTGATTTTACAATCACAAACCAGCTATTAAGATCTAAGATTATTTTGGCAAGTAATTCATGCAGAAGGCATCCATCCTTTTACTCACTCTCTGATACTTCCACCATTCCTGAAATCCTTATCTAATCAGTGACTTTATGGACACTACTTCATTGACAGTGTTTCATGCCCTGATATTTACCACCTCCTTAATCTTTGTCCCATTATTTAAGCTTTAACCAATTACTGACCCAGTTTCTATATGTTTCCAAGAATTAGACTTGGGGATGAGTTGAGATATTTAGCAGTATAGAATTAGTTTTAAAAAGAAAGTAAATACTTTCATCATCTATAACTTAGATATTCCAATCATCAACATTTTTGTTTTAATTTTTAACATCCATATTATTTTAGCATACTGCCTAGAAATTAAGTGCAAATGTTAGTTTTGCCTTTTCTGTGAATTTCTAGGTCTGAGAACAGGAGTAATACAAGAGGAAGCAAGGACATCAAACATCCTCAAACTAATAATCCTGTGGGGGAATGCCCAAACATTTCTTTTCTCATGTCTACTTATGTCTGGGTTTTTAGGGTCTAGTCCTAAGCGTGGAGTGATGCTGAGACCAAATCTGAAGGACGTTTAACAGTATTCATAGTCTACTGAGGTAGAAAAGTTTCTTAAAGGTTAAAAAATATAATCCAATTTTATCTTCCAAGATTACCATAAAGACATCAAGTGTAACTGCATAAAAATGATTGACTAAAACTATACCTGTTCTTCAGGCAAGTCCTTGTTCTTTGGTGATAGAAACAAATCTGTCAGCTTGCCCAGAGCTCTAACTCCACCAGCATCAGTATTCTGATTAACATTGGGGCCAGCAAGTTAATCCTGATGTTATTGAAATACAGAGAGATTGAAATACTAGCAAGCATTATGGTAGTAGATAACTGTGACATGGAATTAGTAAAACTACTTCCCATGTGTATGCAGAACTCAACGATAATATTTGCAGTACCACACAGGCATGTAAAACTGCACGTCCTCTCTTACAAGAGTAAATGTTTGAAATTGTGCAGTACCTGAAATTAAAAAACAAAATCATGGAGAAGAGAGTAGGACAAGAACCTATGACAGAAAGTCATGCAGATTTTCAGTAGTTAAGTACCTTTGTATTCCCCCTATATTCTTGAATATAATCCTATGAAAAAGTTGCATGCAATTACCTTAGAGAATTTCGTAAAATAATCAATGCAAATTGTAAGTAGAATGAATTGTTCCCTACCTTTCTTAATTGTCTATGTTACTTACTCATAGAAGAAAGAAGACAAAAATTTATATAAGTAATTAACAAAGGAACTTAGAGTGATATGGATTAAATATTCACATATATTTCTCCAACTGTATATTTATATATACAATTTAAATATTATACATAGTATAATAATTTATTATAAATAGACTATTTTTAACATTCTGACATTTATTTAAAGTAAAAATGAACATAAATAAGTAAAAATAATATATGTAACAATATAGAATTTATGTATGTATGTATGTATGTATTTATTTATTTATTTATTACAGACAAGGTCTTGCTCTGTTGCCTAGGCTGGAGCTCAGTAGGAAAATCATAGCTCACTGGAATCATAGCCCACTGCTGGGCTCAAGTGATCATCCTGCCTCAGCCTCCTGAGTAGCTAGGATAACAGGTGTGTGTCACCACACCCAGCTAATTAAAAAAACAGTTTTTGTAAAGATGAGGTGTCGCTATGTTGCCCAGGCTTTTCTGGAACGCCTGGTCTCAAGGAATTCTCCTGCCTCAGCCTCCTAAAGTGGTAGGATTACAAGCATGAGCCAGTGTACTGGGTCTAGAATTTACTTTTATCATGATTTCTTAACCTCAGTGAGCTTGGTGTTCTGTTAAAATGCAGTACTATAAGCAGACACGTTAAAATAGTTGTAAATTCACTTTGATAAATAACTGATGTCAAAACTGTATTCCTTGTTTTACTTCTACTCCTCACTGTATTACATATATCAAATTTTAATGGGCTATTTTAAGCCAGTTAATTGGCTTGAAGTTTGAACTGGTAATACACATTGTTCATCATAAGGCAAAACAGGAGAAAAATGAAAAAATGAAAAAAATTTAAACGTTATCTATGTTTACATCTCCTAAAGTCTATTAATAGGTTTTCGTTTACAAACAGGAAAAACAGAGATATGTGGTTGCTGTCAAGAACTGTAAAGAGTCTGAGACTTTGCCCTTCTTGCCAACTAACAAGTTAGCTTGCCACTGTTTCATTTATGCTGGCAGAAGACACAAAGCTCTTGGGTAAGAGACAAAAAAACTATTAACCATAGCAGTAGTACTAGCATTTTCTTCCACTGATCCCTTAACCCACAGTTCCCACAGGGTATCAGCATTTTTCAGAGTATCAGCATTTTCTTCTACTGATTCCTCAATCCATAGTTCCCACAGAGTGATGTGAAAAGGTCTGGGTGACACAGGCACATGCGGTGGATTGCATTACAGGAGAGGAATCCTGAGCCTAGGAAACCTGATTTTGCATAATGGGCAGCAAATGTAGCTTCCCTGTGATCTGGAGATTGTTATATGTATTTTCAAGGCTGTTCTCTACACAAACTTCCTCGAAAAGATAGTCTAGAACAAAGGGCAACTAGTGTCTCACAAGACGTGCAGAAATGCAAGTGACCCATAGAGAATTGTCTCCCAACAGTGGCATATTTAATAGTGTGGCTGATTTTCTCCTTCTTTCACTTAAACTTTTGGTAATATAAATGGATTTACTTGGAGGGGGGGAACACCTCTCCAAAGACGATTGTCTCACCTAATTCGTTTTCTAAGCATCCACATGAATATCATATGTTTGGGAGAAAAGAAACAGTAGGACATCAGTTAAAATTCACATAAAGAAATTGGTTTGAATTATGATATGTTTAAGTGACAAGTTGCAAAATGCATTTACTATTGTAAAGCTTATTTCAGATGAGTTTCTTCAACAGAAAGTTATAGTTTAAGCAAATTGTAATAAGGTCCCTTTTTTCCATTTTATATATAAAATAAAATATTTTGTTAAAATATGAGTCACTAAATGAAATGAATTGAAGCTATAAAGGACAGATAGGTGAATATAATGGAAGTCGTAGGGTTGGGAAAACTCTTCATCTTACATTTTACATACAATTATCATTAGTGTGTGACAGGTAGATGTTCTTAATTGTTCTTACCTCAAGGTTTTAAAATTCTCAATGGCACAATAGTAAGCATTCATTCTCCTCCACAATGAAATATATTGCATGGTTTCTAATATTCTACGAAAAAGTGATCAATTAGGTGTCATGATACGTGACTCCTTACCAGTTTTCTAATGGGAGTAACTTCTGGTTACAGGGAGATTTTTGAGGCGTTAAATATAAAATTTTATGTAAAGATTTAAAGATTTACAATTTAACATTGTAAGCATTGTGATAACCTCCTTACAAAAAAAATCTGAGTGGTCCTCATTACTTAGGATTTAAAAGAAAATTTCTCTATTTGTATGTTTGAATCCACTAGTGACTTTCACAGATAAAATTTCTTGTTATGGAGGTTGAGGGGGTGCTTCTGGAGCAAATAGTCATCAGATCAACTCAAATCACAGATATACACAAAACTGCTAAAAAATCTTCTGGTTATTATGTCACTTATCAGAATGTGTTGAAGCTATGTTTCAAAACCAAATATAGTAACATTAAAACTGCCTATAAAATTGTCCACAACATATCAGCTCTGCTTCTAAAAATTCAAAAGAGCATAAAAATAAACACTGCATATACCATGTTAGGTTGAAGATCCCTTATGATTACTTTTTATTTCTTGCTGCAAGTGTGTAAACATGCCAATAATTACTGAACTAAATGAAAAAAAAATCTTTCTTATGAACTGACCATGATCAAACAAATACAAAAGTCTACATTTTTAAAATATCAAATCAAATTTCTTTTTAACACTGACATAAAAACAGGCAGTGACTAGAGTTGCATCAGTCCTTCCCAACTGTCTCAAAAAATATGTGCACTGTTACAATAAAAACAGTTCACCAGCTGTTTATGTAAAAATTATTTGATGAAAAACAAGCATGGCCATATGGTGCACTAGCTCTGCTGTGGGAGCATGAAGAATAATTTTGTAGGCTGTAGTACATAATGGTCATGCTAAGTAGGGTGTCAACTATTGCAGGCACATTACATTAATAGTTAATCTGTCCTTTTATCCTCTAAGTACTTACATTTCTTAATAGCTTGTAGTTTGGAAACAAGTTAACAACTCACTGATTAAGAATTAAAATTTTGGAGTTCGTGACCAGCCTGACCAACTTGGTGAAACCCCGTCTCTACTAAAAACACAAAAATTAGCCGGGCGTTTTGGCGCATGCCTGTAATCCCAGCTACTTACGAGGCTGAAGCAGGAGAATCACTTGAACCCGGGAGGCTGAGGTTGCAGTGAGCGTGAGCTGAGATTGAACCATTGCACTCCAGCCTGGGTGATGGAGCAAGACTCCGTCTCAAAAATAAATAAAATAAAATAAAATAAAATATTGGAAATGACAAAATATTTGATGTAATGTTGACATACATAGTATTCATTTGTTAATTAAATACATTGTTTAAATCATACATTAATTGAATGATATGAATGTGATAGGACAGCTGGTTCTCATTTCTGATGAGAAGTTCCAAAAATATGAAGGTACTACTCCACTGATTTAGAAGAAAAAAAAACCTAGTTAGAAGAGGCACTTCTTGTAAGAGCCAAATCAGCATACACACTTGCATTCCTAGAGTGTTAAGAATTGTACCTTACGCACCTGTATATATCTATTGCTGTGTCTTGCACATAGTAAACATGAAATAAATATTTGCTGAATAGAATCCTTTTAGAAATAATGAGTTATAAATGCCACCAGCAGACCCTCGAGCCTCATATGTTTATTTTGAAATTCTGGAATACATCCGAGAACAACTCTTATCCATTACTTACACTGCACACGTGAGTATTTATTAGGTTATGAAATTCCAGTATTTAACTCTCATATCAATATTTCCTTCTTGAGTTGTTTACATATTGAGAGCTAGAGTCAACTGAAAAAAAAAAAAAAAAAAGACTGAACAGCCTAGCTCTCATTCAGCAAATCAGAGTGCTTGACTTAAGATCCTTTAAAAGAAGATGGAAACCAAAATGGAAAAGGAAAAAGTGAGGCTAGAATCCAGTCACTCACATTTGTATGCTTTGGTCGATACCCTGACAAAAAGTTCATTGACATGTGGCACTATCATTAATAATTTCAAAATGTCAGTTGAGTGTCATGGTGACATTAATAACTGAGAAAGAAACCACAGCAGAGATAGTTCTGTAAGAAAAATGTTGCAGATGTGCCATCTATTTCTAAAATGCTTATTCTCTATGGTTTTCATGGTTCATTTGATACATGAATGTCTAGTTTAAACTCATGATCGATGTGATTTTTTTCACTTACACCAATTCCAAGCCAAATGTATTACTTTTTAATTTCAGAGAATTGGAACGCCATATTAAAGAATTTCAGATTGGTAGTAATATCCTTGTTTACAACTGGCAAACAAAACTAGTGTGTAGGTGCCTAAGTCTCAAGACTCATGGTAAGAATGCTAGAAACTCTGGTATGGATACACATCTAGTATTAGTTCATGGAATATGACAGTCATAATAAGGATGTATTAGGAAAATCACTTGAAAGAACATTTTAGGGAACAAAGTAATTAAGTTGATAGAGACACAGATAGGGAGCTCTTAAGGCTTAATATTTCAATGATGGGACAAATACTGGAATCACAGAAGTGTCAGTACTTTAGTAAATGACAGTAGCAGTGGAGCAAAGCTCACAAGATTAGAAGAGACTGTAAGGTATAAAATTATTATCTATGATATTGGTGTTTAAGGAAGATTAAAGTTTTTAGTTTAGTTTGTTTTATATATTACAAAAACCCTATTAAAAAGACAGTTTTCCTGGAGTGCACATCTTTTTATTGATTTTTACTATGGTATGTGATTAGAGTGATTTTTATCACTTTACAATATGTTTTTCTAAAACAAGAAAACCTGCTGTTTATTTGTTGACTGTGACAAATAGTATCTTTAGTAAAATGTTAGATATGTATTTAAGATTTCAAGAGTACCCAGAAAAGTTGAGAAAGCAACAGTTTGAATGTTAAAATATATATTCACCCAGAATGGAACAATATGGATAGTGTGAGGTAATGGGTGAAGTACATTCTAATTAGTGAAATAAAAGTCATCTGGTATTAAGAAATAAAAATACGTTTGAAGTAGTGGTTGAGATTTCTTGATTTATGAATATATATTTTAAAATATTCATTATATGCTATTCAGATATTTACACTCAGATGTTTATTTTTAAAAGTAAGGAATTGTTCAAAGAAGAAATAAAAATTATCATAATTTCCCAACAAGAGATAGCCAATATATGTATTTTTAAATGTATTAACAATATTTTAAATTTTCTGTAATATTAGTTGCAGATACTTTCCCACATATATTTTTACATATGGAATTTTTATTATTATTATTATTTGAGATGGAGTCTCACTCTGTCACCCAGGCTGTAGTGCAATGGTGCAATCTCGGCTCACTGCAACCTCTGCCTCCCGGGTTCAAACAATTTTCCTACCTCAGCCTCCCGAGTAGCTGGGATGACAGGTGCCTGCCACCACGCCTGGCTAATTTTTGTATTTTTATTAGATCTTTTTTTTTTCTTTTCTTTTTAGAGATGGGGTGTTGCATTGTTGCCACGGCTGGCCTGGAACTAGTGGGCCCAAGCAATCTTCCTGCCTCAGCCTCCTGCATAGCTGGGACTACAGGTGCACCACTGCACTCTGCTTCCTTTTTATATGATTTCTGTATTTGAAGTCATAAAGTTTGTTCTTTCGTCCAAATGTTCTTTACTATTATTTCAAGACTTTTTTAACCTTTAAATTTATAATACATTTACCAGGAAAAAAAATCATAAACTGGTGGTCTGCAGGCTGGATTTGGCCTGGAATTTTTTTTTTTTTTTTTTTTTTATTCACACAGTGAAGTTTTTGTGGTTGTTGTCATTAGTTTGCCTTAGTTTGTTAATGTGTCTGCTTATATACTTATTACTCAAATATAATGTACACAGGAATATACAGCTTGATGAGTTTTCAGTTTCAGCTTGATGAGTTTTCATAAACTGAACACACTCATGTAACCATCATCCAGATCAGGAAAGAGAACCACATCACAGTACTGTAAAAAAAAAAATTCTGCAGACATGCCATCTACGTCTAAAACTCAGGACCCTCCACACACCTTCCAGTTGCTACTGCTTCCCAAAGATAACTACTATCCAACTTCTTAAAGTTCTAAAAGATAAATATACCAGTTTTAAACCTTATGTAAATTGAAACGATGGAAATTACTGTGTTTTGTATGATTATTGGCCATTTTGATATCCTCTTTTGTGGAGTTCTTAAGTCTTTTGTTCATTATTTCTATAGGGTTGTCTCCCTTTTACTTATTGCTTTATAAAAGTTATCTATGTAGTTTGGAAATAAGAACTTTGTTGGAAGTTTATAGTCAATCTATCTCCACTTATGCCAATCTTAATATATTCTAATTGATCAGTTTTTACCATTTTTGATTATTTTTTGTCTTGGTTAAAAAATTGTTGCCAACTCCATGGTTATGAAGCTGTTCTACCACATTTTCTTCTGAACGCTATATTGTTTTACCTTCCACAGCTAGATAGGGAACTCATCTGGAAGTCTTTTTTTATTATGTTAATTAGAAGTCAAGGTTAATTTTTTCCTCATAAATATCTAGTTGATCCAGGACTATATACAAAAAAGACAGTCCTTTCCCTACTGCATTCCAATTTTCATAATTCAAGTGACTATATATGAAGGTTTATTTCAGAACTCTCTAGCCTTTTCCATTGGCCTACTTATCTCTTCTTCTGCAAATATTGTATTGTCTTAATTACTGTAGTTTGGTATGTAAAATAGTATCTGGTAATTAGTGACAATTCATAGCCATTTATTTTTTTCTTTTGAAACCTTATGTTTCAACTTATAGTATATAAGTATTTTTGCCTCATTGAACTGACTGGAACAGCTTTTAAAATGATAAATAGAAGTGATAGCAGTATTATTAACATGCATATTTGTCTTGTTTCTGATCTAAAAAAGAAAACTTTCAATTATGTTTGCTCTGGTAATTTAGATGTTCTTCATTAAATTCAAGGCATTTTATTCCTTTTCTATATCAATAGCTTTTATCAGTAATGAGTACTAAATTTTGTAAATACATTTTCATCATTGATATATATGATTTTCTTCTTTTGTTCCTGTTCACTTTATGAATTAAAATGTTTGATATTTTTAACGTTAAATAAATCTTGTATTCCTGCAATAAAACCCTCTGGTCAGGATGTATTATCTTTTTATTTATCTTTTAATCTATATTTAAATTTTATTCATCTTTATTTACATCCACTTGGTCATGATGTATTATCTAGATTTTAATTTGCTGATAATTTGTTTAGAATTGTTGTATCAGTGCTTATGAAAGGAATTAGCTTTAATACTTTTTCATAATGTCTTTTTCAGGGTTTGATGTTATAGTTATACTACTATTATAAAATGAGATGAGATATGTTTTCCCTTTTTCTGCTCTTTAGAAGTACTTTTGTGTAATGTTGGTTTTGTTGTTTCTTAATGAAGCCATCTAATTCTGGAGTGTGCTTTGAGGGAATTTAAGTTATGGATTCTGTTTCCGGATTTTAAACAATGAAATTATAAATTCATTATTACACTTATTTTTTATTTCTTTTTTGTCAATTTTATTTAGACGTGCTTTTCTAGGAATTTGGCTTAATTTTTCAAGTTTTCCATGATATTGTTGTTGATGCTATCAGCATATAGTATTTTATATGTGTGTTGGATTTGTAGTGATATTTCTTTTTCATTCTGACAGTGGCTTTTTCAGCATTTATTTTTCTTTTTTTCTTTTTTTTTTTTTTTTTGAGACGGAGTCACCCTCTGCCGCCCAGGCTGGAGTGCAGTGGCTGGATCTCAGCTCACTGCAAGCTCCGCCTCCCGGGTTTACGCCATTCTCCTGTCTCAGCCTCCCGAGTAGCTGGGACTACAGGCGCCTGCCACCTCGCCCAGCTAGTTTTTTGTATTTTTTTAGTAGAGACGGGGTTTCACCGTGTTAGCCAGGATGGTCTCGATCTCCTGATCTCGTGATCCGCCCGTCTCGGCCTCCCAAAGTGCTGTGATTACAGGCTTGAGCCACCGAGCATTTATTTTTCTTAATCATTCTTGCCGAGAGTTTATCTATTGAATTTATCCTTTTAGAGAACTAACCTTCAGTTTGGTGATACTAAGTAATGAATTTGAACTCTATTTCATCAATTTTTGCTCTTATAACATTTTGCTTTATTTTCTTTTGCTATTTTCTTTTCTTTTTTCTTTTGTCGTCTTCTTCTTTTTTTTTTTTTTTGGAAATGGAGTCTCACTCTGTTGCCCAGGCTGGAGTGCAGTGACTGAAATCTCAGCTCACTGCAACCTCAGCCTCCCGGGTTCAAGTGATTCTCATGCCTCAGCCTCCTGAATAGCTGGGATTACAGGCACGTGCCACCACGCCTGGCTAACTTTTGTATTTTTAGTAGAGACGGGGTTTCACCATGTTGATCAGGCTGGTCTCGAACTCCTGACCTCGTGATCAGCCTGCTTCAGCCTCCCAAAGTGCTGGGATTACAGGTGTGAGCCATTGCGCCTGACCTGCTATTGTCCTAATATGGGTGTTATTTTATTGTTAGTTCATCAATTTTTACCCTGTCTTATTCTCTAACGTATGTCTTTTAAACTGTAAACTTTCCTCTAAGTACATGTTGAACATTATACTCTAAATGTTATGGTGTATTTTATTTTTCAGTCATTTCAAAATACATTCTAATTTCTGTTTTTTTTTTCTTCTTTGTGGTTTATTTAAAGTTCATTTATCAATCTCCTAAATTCCTAAGTTAGGAAGATTTTTAGGTTTTTATTATTGATATTTACATTTAATTACATTGTGATTAGTGACTGTAATTTATAATTTTCAATTCTTTCAAATTATCTTAAAGTTATTTTATGGCCCAGAATACACTCAATTATTTAAAGTGATTGCTGTCCGAAAAAAAAATGCGTGTTATGCATTTTTTGGACAAAGTGTTTTGTATATATAGTTTGCCTCAAATTTGTTAAAACTATTAAAATATTCTCTATTTTGTGTTCTATTTGATCTGCATGATCTACCAATTCAGGTAGGTATATTAAAATCTATTATTATTATTTTCTGAGATGGAGTCTCACTCTGTCACCCAGGCTGGAGTGCAGTGGCGTGATCTTGGCTCACTGAAGCCTTCACCTCCTGCGTTCAAGGGATTCTCCTGCCTCAGCCCCCTGAGTAGCTGGGATTACAGGTGCCAGACACCATGCCCAGCTAAGTTTTGTTTTTTTAGTAGAGATGAGGTTTCACCATATTGGCCAGGGTGGTCTCATACTCCTAACCTCTGGTGATTCACCCTCCTCGGCCTCCCAAAGTGCTAGGATTACAGGCGTGAGCCACCGTGCCTGCCTCATTATGATTTTAAAATTTTCTATGTCTACTTGTAATTTTGTCAATTTTTGCCTGTGTATGTACAGTTCATTTTATCTGAGGTATAATAATTTAGAATAGTTATGGCCTTCCAGAGAATTACATTTTTGATCATTCGGAAGTAATTTCTGTATATCTATTATTGCTTTTTGGCTTTAATATGTATTTTATCTGTTATTAAGGTAACTATACTAGATTTGCTTTGATTACATGATAAAACTTTTCCTATACTTTGTCAACCTTTTTGTACTTTTTATTTCACATAATTCTCTTGTAAATAGCATGTAGTTGATATTAAAAATCAAGTCTGAATTGTTTTCTTTATTTTGTAAGAGTCATCCTATTTCCTTCATTAGCTAATGTGTTCAGTTTATAAATACTATTTATTATTTGCATTCTTATTGTCTCACTTGTTTTAGGAGTCCCTTTTTCTGCTTCCTTGCATTATTCTGAATTTCACATTTTTTTTT
>NW_012114489.1:5867793-5890171 GCF_000951035.1 Colobus angolensis palliatus | reverse complement strand
GCGCTGGGAGTTGGAGACTGCAGCTGTTCCTATTCGGCCATCTTGCTCCGCCCCCGAATTTCACATTTTTATTATTCCTTGTCCCTCTATGATGCTTTTAGTTTTATATTCTTTAATTCTTCTATTCATTTTTCTCTAGAAATTACAACATGCATGATAAAATCACCAAAATCTATTATTTGTTGATTATTTTATTTTCCTCTCAGAAAACAATGGAAATGTAGACTCTTCATTACAATTACTTCCTTTGTTGGTTTATATACTATTATTTTTGTGGATTTTAATTGGTTAGTAATGGATTTTTTGTTTTTTTTTGGTCAGTCTACGTCTTTATTTCACATCCATCATTGAAGGATACTTTTGTGAGAAATAATTTGTGTTGGTAGTCATTTTAACACATTGAAGTTATAGTCCTTCAGCTTCTGGATTTTATTGTTGTTGTTGCAAAGGCAGCTGCCTTTTTGACTGTTGGTGCTTTAAATGTGATCCCTTCATTAGCTACTTTTAAGACGTCCTTTGTATTTTGTGTTGGTTTTCTGCAGGTATATCATAATATACCTATTTCTGATTTTCTTTTGTTGATCTTTCATGCAATTTGTTGTGATTCTTGAATATGTGGATTGATATTTTCCATTAGTTTTGGAAAATTTGTAGCCCTTTTTTTGTTTCAATTTTTTCCTTTCCTTATAAACTTCAATTAAATGTGTTTTAGAACTTTTCATTATATTCTCTGTTTCTGTCTTTTTTTTCTGTATTTTCTCCACTCTTTTGTCTTCATGATTCATTCTGGGTAGTTTCTTCTGACCCATCTTTCCAAATCATAAATGTTTCAGCTGTATTAAATATGCTGTAAAATCTACCTTCCATGTTCTTAATTTTTGTCATTGTATCTTTCAGCTCTATGATTTCTGGTTGGTTCTTTTAAAAACTGTATTGTCAGTTTTTACACTTTCTTATTTCTTGGTAAATATTTTAAGTTCAGTACTTACCTCCATGATCATAGTTAACATAACTATGTCTGTTAATTATAATATCTATGTTCATTGTGAGTCTGTTTCAATTATCTTGTCCCCTCATGTGCTAGGTTATGATTATGTATTGACCATTTTTGTACACATTTTTAGATATTTTATTGTGTTCTGAATATGAATTTGATGCCTAGATTCAGGTATTTGTCCTAAATCCTCTAGGGAGGATTTTTTTTCTGTATGGTGTTTGGAAGCACTAGCAATGTATTATCACCATAATCCAGTTTCAGGGTTTGAGATTTCCTAGAGACCAAATGACCTGAAACTGAGCTTCAGCTCATGCGAGGGCTTGTTTCCTTCTGTTTCATGCTTACTCCTGTATGCAGGTTCGCAGGAACTATTTAAATAAAGTATACCTTACAAGACTGCTCTCCATCTTGGCAGGACCCGGAATCCATCTTTTGATCACCTGCCCTTTGAACCTATCACAGGCATTACTTGGTCCCTCAGTAACCTGTGAAAAGTAGCATCAAATACTGCAAGTACTGCTTTCACTTCTGTGGGTTTCTGTCTTCCCCAAGATATTGTCTCTTCACTTCCTCATCATTTTGCTACTTTCTGATTACATATTTTTCTTGTCCATATTTTTCAGTTATGTTTATTGGGGTGGAGGTTCTCAACTATGTAATCCATCATTTCAGTAAACTTTATTGGGCTTTTCTCAGTCATTATTACAAGGGTTGGAAATGAGTATATGTTCTGCCTCCAGTAAGATTTCCTCTGCCTCTAAATTTGATAGGGCAAAGACTATGTATGAAACTTTCTCTAGAAAATACAAAAATTGGTACATATTTAGCAACTGTTATATATAGAATATGCAAGAAAACTTTTTGTCACTTTCTGTTAGCCTTTAAATTCTGTTTTCTATTTTTAGGCTTGAAAAGATACACTATTGTCACATTAATTCTCTTTAATGTAAATCTTGAAATATGTAACAAAAAAATAAGCACAAAGCTTAAACACATTTGGCTGCTGGCAGGATGGATGATTCTCCTTGTTTGCCTCTAGAAAATCATACTGGAACAAACTGCAATAAAAAATGCTGATATACTGGGCATCTTGAACCATGCTGCATTTTTCGTCTGGGCATTTAATCACTTTATTTAACAACTTTTAATAATAGCTATCATGTGAGGGTATACAACATGCAGTTCCTGTTTTCAAAGATGTCAGAGTCTCATGGTAGCAATTGTTCAGTAAAGAGATACGTGTAAAAGAATGTAGTGAGTTAATCTGGTAGGGGCATTGACAATCAGTTCTCAGAGTCCTGATGATAAAAGAGTCAATTGACAACAGCACAGCTTTGAGAAACTGATGCATCTTTCCACTTATCCTAGCTAAGGATGTGCCTAAAAGCTTATTCCAAAGCCAATCCACGTTTATCCCCTCTCTTCTGCTTTCCAAGGGAGAATGGCGTCATTTCTAGGCTTTCTTTGCTACTGCATGCCACATTCACAAGTAGAATACTAAAAATATTTAAATAAAAATCATGAGCAAAAATGGCATATAAAAATGTGGAAAAAGAGGTGACAGAAGTAAAAGTAATCAAACACATCGTTTTTGAAAAATTATCAAAGAAAAACAATGCATTAAGGAAATACAGCGATTTTTTCTTTGATGACTTTACAAACTTTAAAGTAAATTTTAAATACTTTTCTGAAATATTTCAGATCTTATTTCCTTTTATGCATTAATTTACTGGCAATTGTAATTGTAGATATTGAGTTTATTACCATACATAATATCATGAGTTTCAAATTCCTTCAAAAATGAACCTTCAAATAAAAGTGAGTTTTTTGAAATAAACTAACTCATGGCATCACTTCAACTCAGAGACTTATAAAGTGTGTGGAAAGAATTATTTTGATTACTTTTAATTAACTTTGGGCCTATGCAAGTTAAATATATTAACAAAAGGATTTGATTATTTTAAAAAAGATAAAGGGCCACCATTTGGAGGAAAGTACAGATTCAAAACAAATCTTCTTCAGTAAATAAAGGGATATGAAACCAAATTGTTTGGACTCTACACTGAAATAGAAAACAAAAGAAAAGTAATAAAATGAATTAACTTAGATCAATGGTGATACTCCAGTTAGCCATGTATTCTTCCATATTAATTTCTTTCCATTATTCCAAAAATGTTAGCAAATGAATCTCATTTTAAAATATACTTGCATATGTTAATTTCAGTCTGTCTTCCAAAAAATATGAAAATTTTTCTTTAAAAATTAACATGACTAATCTAAGAAAAGTATGTTAAAAATGTAGGTTCATATATTAAATAGTACAAAGACAATATGGTTGAGGATTGCTTCTTTTTCATCATATAACACTTCTGTGTTTACTTATATACCCTGATGACTTTTGATGAAAATATAGTTTTAAAGTAGGAAAGTTTTTCTAATACTCATGCGCATGGCCTCATAAAATTTCCTTTTGGTACCACTGATTATATAATATTTATCAAATGTAGATAGAATTAGGCTCATTGATTTCATGAGTATGTGAGGAAATTCACTTTGTACATCTATGCTGAGAATTAACATACACAAATCTATACATACAAACTGTTGTATCCCTCTTTTGATAATGTTATTTCATTTAGTAGATATTGAAGTCCTTTTTAAATTGGATGATGGAGTTATTAGATAAAAGGAAGAGCAGAAAAAATGTTAAATATTTGTTTCAACCTACATTTCAATTTTTGTCTTATAATTATGACTTTTGGATGATATGTGCCTTTTCACCTATGTGTCTGATTATTAAGTAACAATTTTAATTAAAATATATGTATCAGTCAGGGGCCAGGCATAAAAAGATAATTTAAGCTATGGAGTTCAATAGAGGGAATTTAAATTGGGAATATTAATGTCGAAAAGTGTCAGAAGAACTGAAAGGGCAAAAAGAGGACCATGAGGCAATCTGGCTGTCAGCACTGAAGGAAACAGGTCCTAGTGCTAGAGAGGCAAGGATATGAGGTGGTGTTACCAGGTGATGTTACCAGGTAGTGAACAGAAGTAAGGGCCTTCTGGTAGGAGCCAGAACTTAAGAAGGGGGAGCGCCTCTGGAAGCTAGAACCACATAGGAGAAGCAACCATAGCCCAGAAGGCCATCTGAAGCAGTGAGAGGTGGGAGAAATACCTTAGATTCTCCTCTCCATTCATCCTCACATATCTGGCCAGTAGCTTTCAGTGGCAGAACTCAGTCAGAAGCTAATTGGTAAGTAATCGGTAAACTAATCAGTAAGGGATGTACTTGTGGGGCTCAGTCACCCAATACACACAGTAGAGCAGGAGGAAAGAACGACATGGCTCTAAGTGCATGCTGGCTAACAAACAGAACAGCATATTCAAAATAGTCAGTAGAAAAGAAAAAAATAGCATTATATAATATTATTTATATAATGTTATTTATAACATAACAATCTCAAATTTATAGAAGACTGGAAGAAATCAGACTAAAAAATGACAAACTTTAAATGACTGCATGGGTTTGAGGTAGTAGGAAAAGATTTTTAAATAAAAAATTTAAACAGTGTACTAAAAGGCACTTGATAAAAAGAAATGTTAACCTCTTCTGAAAAATTAATAAATATAAATATAAGGATTCTTGCTTAATGTCATAAAGAATACCTTTGTAACAGCTACATTGTCAAGCATTGAATTTACATTTAATTCTGAAATTAGACAACGTCGATATTGCTACTGTATTTCTTGGTACTGCTCTGCTAGTCCTGGCCTATGGAACAGTGTGGCAAAACAAAATGAGATATAGTTATGTGAAGGTAGTGAAGAAAATTACCATTATTTCCAAATAATATTATCTATATAAAAACTCAGGAACTTATATGAAAAAATGTTTCAACTTAAAGTGCATTTGATTACTGAGAGCAAAAAATAAATAACAGTGGCTAATAAAACTTTTATGTATTATCACAATTAATGTGGTGGCTGGGAGTGATGGCTTAGACCTGTAATCCCAGCATTCTGGGAGGCCGAGGCGGGAGGATCACTTGAGGTGAGGAGTTTGAGACCAGCCTGGCCAACATGGTGAAACCCTGTCTCTACTTAAAAAAAAATACAAAAATCAGCCAAGCGTGTCTGTAGCCCAGCTACTAGGGAGGCTGAGGCAGGAGAATCTCCTGAACCCGGGAGGCGGAGGTTACATTGAGCTGAGTTTGCACCACTGCACTCCAGCCTGGGTGACAGAGTGAGACTCTGTCTCAAAAAAAAAAGAAAGAAAAGAAAAATTAATGCGGTAATATAATGAAAAAAAAAAAACAACACCTCCATTCAAAACAATAACGAAAAGTAAGTACCTAACTACATATAATACGTTGGAATAGTCATAAAAAAGGAATGTAAATTTCATGGAAACGTTTACACAACTTTAGATGAGACCTAAAATGTCAAGTAAATAGAGACTTATGTCAGGTTTTTGGATTAGAAATCTTATTTTAAATATCAGAATTCCTCTTAAGTTAATGGGTTGGTTTATTACAAGTTTATTCACGTTTTCACTGGGATATTTTGGAGGGATAATATTGAAAACGATGCCAACTCCCATTTGGAAAAGAAGTTAATGATTGAAGTCAAAAATATTGTGAGAAAGAGCAGTATAAGATTTTAAAATGTAATATCTCTTTTCAATTCCACATGACAGGCTGAGCAACTGTGACTATCACCCCTGACTCCCCATATCCACTTAAAATTGCAGACAGCATATTGTTGTGTGTGTGCATATGCAAACAAAAGAACATAATAAAATTGTCAATTAAGAACATTTTATATATGTAGATAAGAGAGTTATTGGTATATAGAAAGTTGATGGGTTCAGATTGAAAGGAAATTCAGAAGTGCCAAAAGTGAAGCAAATACCCGAGGTAAGTAGATTTTCTCAAGGAAACCCTGGGGAAAACAAAGCTGAGAGTGCACAAATATCAAAGCCAGACTAAGCCGTAGGTCAATCATCAAGATAATTACTGTAAGAAATTTTATTGAGAATAACTGGATGTTTGTGCCCCCATGTCTCCAGCTCATCAACAGAACAGCTGGTTGTAGTGAATTTTGTACTTAAAATAAAGCCCAAGAAATTCCTCTGGATAAAATAGTCTGTTTGAGGGCGGGGTTACTAGTAAGGGGATTGTAGCTTGAAAAGGAAGCCAAGCTTAAGTTGGGACAATCCTCAAGAGATTAAAAAGCAAACAATGCTGCACAAAAATAAAGAGAAATATATTGGATATGTTTCTTTCCAGAGTAAAACTCTTTGATTTGGCAATTATGAAGACTTTGAGCCTACCTTCTTGCCTTCTCACCATTCACACAAAGGTCAATACCTGTCCCAGAGTGTAACTTGTTTACTTATGTAGAATCTGTGGTCAGGCTTAATTACGGAAAAGTCTTATTAGATAAATATACCTACAACCACTGTGGAATCCAGCATGCTATGCTGTACTTCATTTGTAAATATTAATAGACCAATACATATGATAAGACATTTGAGGAAAACACAGTGTGTGAAGAAAGGAGACAAAGAAGAACAAACAGAATAATATAATTAACAGATGAAAACATTCAGAAAAATAATTCAAGGAGAAAATAAATTAAACCCGATTGAGATCATGAGAGAAAATTGTGATGAATATTGCTTCCATGAAACAAGAATTCTTGTCCATGCAAACAGAAGAAGATACAACAATTAGAATACGTTTTTTTGAAATGTAAAATTCAATAAACTGACTAAATTACAAATGTACATAAGTTATGACGTTATGACTGAATTGCGGATCTAGACAGTATCACAGAATAATCAAGACAAAATCAAGGCAAAGTATGAGACGTAGTGTACAGATTCAGGTAATTCCAGAAGAAAGAGGAGCTAATGAACTAAAAATGTCTCTGAACTATAGAAACATGTAAACTTTCAGATTTAAAGGATTCATTTACTGCCTATCAGAATAAATAAAATAAGCCCACACTTAGCAAATTTCATCACCAAGGTCAAAATAAAAATCCAGAACATCTCATAGAAGGAAGAAAAGTTTGTTTACAAAGAAAGGAAAATTTCAGGGAGGTAACTAGCATTCTCATAAAAATGTAAACTCTTCCAAAAAAAAGATACAATAGCTTTATATTTCTATGAAAAATAACATTTTAAAACTACAAGTATATACTCATATCATTAGTAAATCATGAGTGTCAAATAAATATACTTTCAGACACTTAAGAGCAGAGAAACCTAATGCCTGTGAAAAGTTGCCCAAAACATATTCCAACACAACAAAAAAGGTGGCGACATGTAATATAAGAATGATTGGTATCATAGTATGGCCTAGAAAATAAAGAATGCTGAAGTTTACTTCAAAGAAAATCCATTATATGTTTAGAGTATTTTTTCACTTTCAGCAGGAAATAATGATTCAAAGGTCTGGTGAATTGTACTACTTAATTCTATGACAGACATGATTTGGCTAATAAAAGTGCTGTTTGTTACTTTTCATGATTTAATATCAGCATATAGAGGAAATCTTTAAAAATTACAGATAGAGAAAAGAGTATAAATATTACAAATGTCACACCATACATATATGATGAACAGAAATGGAAAATATCATGGGAAAGGGTGGTATACAGAAGCATGTTAATTCTAATTTCTTTTATGAATAGCAGAGTTATGTTCTAGAGGTGAGATCAAGAAGTGCAAGTTTAAGTACATTGTTTAAATTTTACAAACCAACCAACAGAAAAACTGAAAAGAATAAATGCAATACATTCCTCTCTTTTCCCAGAGAAGAGACAATAGAAACTGTGTCTTTTATCTTTGGCAAATAAAACTATTTACAAAGATATAATCATAATTGTCATAAGAACTAAGCTCAAAAACCATTATCTGTGAGTGACTCTAAATTGTGTGTGTGAGAATGTGAGTGATGCAGGAAAGAAGAGGCTTTGACTTTTTTGCTTTAGTTTCTTCTATAATATTTTATTTTTCTTGAAATTTACATGCATTATCTTCATAAGGAAATATCATTTCATAAGGTTTGAACTTTCTAATAATGTATCAACAAATTATTTTAATTGAAAGTGTTGCCTGTCTGAGGATGAAAAAAAAAACTGTTAAAAAAAAAAAAAAAGGAAAAGGGCCTGATATAAAGTCTAAAAGTTCTGTAAGGAAAGGAAGTATTTGTTAAGTAAACATTGCTAGACTATTTAGAAAAGCAATAAATACAGAGACATTTCTCATGAATCATATGTGCATATTTATATTTTTATGTGTGCAAATATTTTTATTTTTCTGTGGTATATTTTGCTTTATCATGCATTAACATAATTATAAGGGCAGATAAAAATTATTTAAAGATTTTGGTCATCTGTAATTCTTATCTTGTGATGACCTTTTTTTTAAATGAAAATAATGATTTGTAAATTTTATTCAATCTAAAACAAAGTCGGAATGTGTAGGCCATACATAGGAGAGAAGGCATCCCCTGATACCCCAATAACTTATGGAAAAATAAAATAAAAGAACAGCTGTGGAGATAGGAAACACTCCTGTAGGTATTTCTTAAGATATTCAAATAAAGTGGAACCTTCTTTTTTGTTTGTTTAGTTGTTTTTTCAGCTTCATTAAAGTATGATGGACAAATACAAACTTTCTGTGCATGAAGACAATGTTAGGTGACAGAAGGTATATATTGCCAAATTTCATTTTTTAAAAATACCACAAACAAAAATATACAGCAAATATTAAAATAGAGAGGAAATTATGTAAAATATATTTTATCAAAGTTACTAAAGGATGCTGTCATTATTAAGGAACACTTTATAAAGCAACGGAAACCGACTTCCATATAAATAAGTTATGAGTTTAAATTTGTAAAAGAATATGGATGGTCAGTAAATATATAAAAAAATTAAGTCTCAGTAGTGCCCACATAGTTTTAAAATACCATTTAGGATCATCAGATTAGCAAATGTTAAAGTTATAAACACATTTTTGGAAATGAGCATTTTTTTCATTTCTTGTAGGAGTATGTATAAGCATAAACTTTTTGAAAGCCCATTTGCAATAAGTATTTACTAGCATTAACAAGGCTATTTGCTCATCAGTATAGCAAGCATTTATCATCAGTCCTGTGAAATACAAAGAAATACAGTCAAAGACATGCGCAAAAAGGTCATTGCATTATGCTTTATATAATAGCAAAACAATGGCAAAATAAGCTTCTCCAAGTAGTGAAAGAGAAATATATAAATACATTAAGAAAAAAACTATTTTCTTAAAAAAAAAATCTGAAGCAAGGACTAAGTTGCTTACATTTCAATTAGGATGTGCCAACTCAGTGCTGTGATGATGAGGACAAGAGGGAAATGAGTTAAGATCCAAAGTAATGCCAAACAATGCATCGCTGTATTTGCTACTGCTTCAGGCAAGCCACTAAGAGAGTTCACCGTGACAGAACAGATCACTCAGGAAGCATATTCACTTAGCATCTGAGACTTCTCTGGAAGGGTAGCCAGTCCTGAGAGTAGTCCACAGGAGAGAGAAAATAGGGGTACTTGTCAGCCCTTCTCTCTATTGTTTCTTATTTTCTATTGGCCAAAGGCGATCTTGGGATAGCTAATCCCCCAATACCGATTTGGTGATCACTCTGGAAGCCAGATTCTGCCCTTAACAACAAACTCAACTGTTCCATCCGAGTCCAAACAGGGATGACATGATCTGGAATGGCTTGGCCACCAGCCAAGAAAGTGAAAAATTAAAATAGTCAAGGAAATATGAAAAGGCATACAAGGTTGGCATTTCAATAAAATATAGTTGAATAATTATCATAGAACCTTTATAATCAACTTTTCTAAAAATTAAGAATGGCACAGAAGTGTTTATGAAATTATGTCAAGTTTTAAAAAAGCAGGAAAAAGTGGCTACATGTTTGCTATGAACCCAAGATCGCGAGATAGATATGTGGGTAGATAGATAGGCTGATAGTTAAATTGATAATCTAGAAATAAATTTATTACCAGTGTGTTGCTTTCTATGTAAGGTATTTTTACTTTAGGTTCATTTTTTTCCACATAGTGACTGTGATATTCTAAAATTTCACCATGATTTTGTATTAATTTTATAATTCGAGTAAACAATAAGCATTACCACACATGAAAAAAAAATACAGCTGAAGTTGTTATAATGGGATCCAGTTTTACTAAATTTTAATAAGCTATTCTTCAGTATACATATAAAACTTCAGGAAACTTCAGACACAGGAATATAAACTCCATGGGGATGCATAAAATATGGAGTTTAAAAAACTAGTTGATGTGACAGATGTTCCTTTTCCATCCTGTCAGATAAATGTACCATTATACCATTTTTAGGAAGAATTTTTTTTAGTAAAGTTCACTAAACAAATAAGCTACATTGGTTTGGCATACTAATAGAAAAAAATAAAATATTTCACATTTGTGGTCCCAAGAATCCTTAGACACATAAAATAAAATTATCAGTTGTAGTTCAGCCTTTATTAAAATAATCTGTGGTACTTTAATCTAGAATATGTAAGGGGATTGGAGAAAATTCAAAGGCATTTAATAAAGGGGATATCATGACAACAATTTACTTTTGGATGATGGATGGAAAAGGAGACATAAGCATTTTAGTCTCTCTGTAGTTTAACCAAATCTATATTCTTCCATCTTTATTTTGATCAGATTTACACAAAACCACCAAAACTAATGTTTTAAAACAAAACAAAAGCCAGCCTTCTGTCTAAATACATTTGTAATTAGACGGTGAGAAAATCTTACAAACGTTAATAAAATCTTCTTAAAGCCCAACTAGAGATATTGTTTTAGTTGTGCCTTCCTTTCTATTACTTTGTTTGTTTTCTGAAATGTTCGCCAGCACTCTGTGAGCCCTAAGTAATGCTCCTGTAGCGAAAGAAAAAAATGAATGGGTAGAAAAAGAGGCATCATAATCATAATAGCAGATATTTAATGAACATCTTATAATTGCCAGCTATAATTCTCAGTGCTTCACACACATTATTAACTCATTTAATATTGACAAAACCTATGACGTACATGAGGTGAATATTATTATTGTCATTCCCACTTTACAGATGGGAAACAGGCAGAGAGAGGTCAAACAGGCAGATCCAGGATTTGAACTAAAGAAGACTGGCTCCAGAGGCTGTGGTATTAACCATTATAGCACATGCTACCTCTCATGTCACTTAGACACTTGCTGAAAAAAACAAATTATGCATTACGTAGAAAATAATCTGCCACAAGGAATCTCTTTGACTTCTCTTTGGTGCAGATGCCTAATTATAGCTGACCAAGAATACGTTTATGGTACAGATATCTACAGAGCTGAGATCTTACATCTGCTTTCCTGGTCTTTCTTTCTCTAAAGCACTTGCCAACCCATGAAAAGGAAGTAATCATGCTGATTTGTGTAATTGCTCTGTTTTATTTCTTAGTACACTTCCCATGAGTAATGACTACTAAATATTATAACCCTTTAGTCTATTGATTTTACCATTCCAAGGTTTAATTCCAGGAAGTATGACATTTAGCAATAGCATATTTATAGTTTACACAAATTTTGAATTTTCAATTTATTATTAATTTCAGAGAAATAAAAATAAAAATTTGTTTTCTTAAAGTCATCTATTTTACTACCAATAACATGCAAACCATTAACAAAGTATGTAAGTTTCATTTTTGCAACAAATAAATTTATAATTATAAGTTAGTAAATTGTAACTTTATCAATGGTTAAGTGTAGTGAAGATTTCAGAAATGAATGCTTGGTTATTCCTTTTAATTTAAATATGGGGAGAAGAAAATAGAATAAAATTTAAATTCATTTAAAATTTAAATGAATTGACAGAAGTAAAACAGTACTTCCAGAAGGGTATGGCACTCACATCTTCAATATAAGGCTGACTATACACCTGAAAAAAACATCTAAAAATTAGGGAAGATCCAATAATGAGCTATTGAAAGAAAAACTCTATTGTTTAAACAGAAGGAAGTAGACTCAAAAAATACGTGGCCTTGACATGCTCTTTAGTTACATATATAAATGTATGTAATACATATATAAATGTATAGAAGGAAAGACAGGACTGATAATATATTTTCCTTTAACAGGTATAAGAAGTCTTGTGATTGCTTACTCAGCTTTCTAACTTTTAAAATGAAATGAAATACATGCAGATAAAAATAACCCAAGATCTATCTCAAAGGACTCAAAGTAAAGTAAATCAATGAATGATGTTTGTACTCCTTAAATTAAGATTAATAATGATAACACTGGAAAAGGTAAACACTGGACTTGTCAAATTAAAAGATGAACTTCCTGAAGAATCAAACATGGCATCTTGATGTACCAGAATGGGAAAAAAATACTACAGCTAGAGAATATTTCATTCTTTCATTCTGCAATTAAGAATATTGAATATTATTGAACATCCATTACTGTGGTACTATTTCATGATAAAAAGTATGATACATTAATTATTGCCTTATTGTTGGATATTTAGATTTTTGCCAATTTTTCTTTTATTGAGCTAGGATAAATATCTTTAAACATCCCATAGTTCTGATGATTTCTTCAGAATACAGCACAAGAGGTTTACTGGGATAATTTTTATGGGTGATGTAAAAGTAATTTCCATTGACCTGTTAGAGGAATAAGTTGTGACATAAGTTGTCATTTAACACAACTCAACCATGAAAAAAAAGGGTTGTCTAGTATTTTGTTTATCACTAACCTTGAGTTATGTAACTTGGAAACCTTTACATAGTTGAATTTGCAATTTCCATTTGAAACATCTTCACAAACATTTTTCTATGACACCAACACTGACTTCACTAACTCAAAAAGTGATTTTTTAAAATATGTTTTTAAAAAGTTTTTTATTATATTTTTTACAGGACATGACTTGTCAAGAATGAGAGGAAAGGCAGGAAAAATGGCCTGTTTGCTTGATATATAGATCATGGGACAATGCAAGCTAAAAACATGTTTGTGGCCAAATTTATGTGATATAAACGGCTAATCCTAAGAATAATATTATATATTTTATTTATATTTCCTTCAATTTTTCTTAAATTTAGGATGCAAATGTGACCTGGTTATACATCAGTATGTATGTCTTAAAAGTAAGCTGTCAGTCCTAAAAGTAGTTACCCTGTGCACTGTTTACTAAAATGTGACATGCTGATTAAAAGAAACAAAGCTAAACAACAAAAAACAAAGAACAATTCTCAATGGCCCAGCACGCTTACTGAGAATACAATTCAAAGCTCATATCTAGGCCTACAACACTTTACAAGGCCTCACGCTCTGGCTCCTGGACCCCTCTCCAAGCGCATCTCCTGTCACTCTTCCCAGTACCACTACCTTTATCACCATCCCTCTATCACTTGTTGTTCCCTCTATCCAGAACCTTCTTGTAGATTTTCACATGGTTCAGCCTCTTAAATTTTTCAGAGCTCTTGATAAAGGGCTTCCCTAACTATCCCCATCATTCCATAAGGCTTCAACTGCCTTGTTTTAGTTCTATAGCATTTACCTGCACCTGACATTATATTATGTGTATGCTTCTTTGTCATTTTCTTCTTCCAATTAAATCTAAGCTTCATTAGGACAGAGGTTGCTTTCTTAACCACTGCGCTTCTATTACATTGGACATTGTTTGTGACATAGTAGGTTCTCAGTGAATATATATCCAAGGAGTGATATAACATGATCTGCTGGGAGTCAAGAGAGACTAGGTAAAATATTTATATTTTCCATGTGACGTCAGCTTTGTGAAGTGGAGAAAGAAGTCAGCAAATTATTGCTTAAATTAATGTATATAATCAAGTGTATATAAAATTAATGCATATAAAATTGAAAAAAAATTCAATTTTAAAATAAAATTTTAAAAATCAGTTGTGTGCTTCATGTAGTAACTATTTCATGAAAAGCTATTATTAAATCAATGTCATGGCATTATAATCATGACATCTTTTATATGTTGAACACATTGTTAGATTATTTTCATTGTTTCAGGAGAGGACTCAGAAAGCAGAAGAGAGACTTTAAGTCTCTTCTGGATTTAGACACGTAAAAGATAAAGTTCTTACATAGAGAATGTGTTGAACATTGACAAAAATGGAAGAAAAATCACAATGAGCAGCGTTTCTTCATTTTCTTAATCTTCTTTACACAAAAATATGTTCCAACTTTTAGGGTGGGAAGAAGACAATAAGTAGAGTGATATTCAAAATATAGAATAACTGATGTTGGTCTGCTGTTGACCTACCAGGCACATCTGTTGGTTGTGTACAATCTGTGTTAGCTATTTTGAAGGTAACCTGCTAGACAAGAATCTATATGTTAGAGTGTCTCTGAGAAAAAGGCAGTCACTGGGAAAAGAGAAAGTCTGCAGGGAAAAGGATGGCTCCACAAAGGACCTAGATGCTCTGGATCTTCGGTGACCTAACCAATAACTGTCTTTGTAACTTTTTAGCAAGTTTAAGTACCCAGGAACTTTGACCAAACCTCCAGGAAAGAGGATAAAGACCTAGTTGACTGAGAACAAGTTTCCACTGCTCCAGAAGAATGGGGATCTTAAATATAAATTAAGCTGGTAAAAGAAAACAATAAAATAATTGTATTTTGTGCTCAGCTATACTCTATAAACTGGCTATCCACATTACATATACCCAGTATACCCAGTGGTAGATCTGCTGCAAGAGTAATGAAGCTTAAGCTTCAAGGCCTCTCCCTTGCACCTGTTTCTAGTAATTCTCAGAATTGTAGTGTGTGTGGGAACTCGTTTGCACGAAAAGCATTTCTCTACAAGTATTTCAGACCCCAGACGAAATGAATATGAATTGTTAAGTCTCCAGTCATTTTTTATGATTTCTTTCCTTATTCACACACACACACACACACACACTTCCTAACCTAATTATAAATGTATAATTTTGTAATTTCTTATTTTTTATTAAGGTCCTAAAATTGTGTAAGTTTTATATTCCACTTAACCTGGACCCACCCTTGTATATACATAGAACTTTTGAAGGATAGCCACCAGGTTGATAAGTGTATTGACTTTGGAGAAGTAATTGTGACAGACCAAGGAGGGACAAGTTTTTCAAATTTTACCTCATATGCTTTCACAGTTTTTGACTGCATCGTGTTTTGTATCTCTCCTTTTAAATTCCCTGATAAAGAGAAACAAGATTCTCATTTCTTCAAAATAACTTAGCTTCCAATAAAAACTGCCAAAACAAACCAAAACAAATGAAATAAAGTGTTTGAATATGTCAATGAGAGAAACTGATGCCACACCTTCCTCATTTTATTCAGAGCCAAATTTTTATAAAGTTTATTCTTTTTAACTTTGTTATTGTATAATTTATATATAAATTATGTTTATTATTCATAAAATTTTACAAATTATGTCAATTCAATGGGTTTTTTAAGTGAATGTATAGACTTATGCAATCAGTATCACAATCCAGAAATACTCTTATCATCCCCCCAAAATTTCCTTGAGCCAGTGTGCACTCTATAAATTACTGTTTTTAAAAATTTGTTTTTATTTAAGAGCTGTTGTCTTCACTTCTCCTTATTTAATCCCTTTTGACTTCTGCTGCTTCACTCATTGAAGCGTTTCTTGCCATGATCAGTAATAACTTCTGTTGTTATTGTTAAAGTTAGTGGATGTTTTTCAGCTTTTATCTTATTTGATCTTTCAGGTATTCTTGTATTGTTGGGAATTCTTTGCTTTATAAAATACTCTTAGAATTTGTGGCAGTAAGTCATCCAATATCTATTGTTTCTTTCCTTTCTCCATGCTAATAGAAACTGTAGGTAAGATGTTACCAAGTGTGGAGCTCAAGTATATAAATTACAAAGAACTCTTGCATTTGGCGGGGTGATGTAAGAAATTGGCTAAGCATTTCTGGGAAAGATTTTGATTTCCTGATATAGATGCCACCTCTTCTTGCTTCCCTCATTTTCTTCTTCCTGTCTGGAACACAATAGCTTATTGAAGTTTTATAGATCATCTCCCACCACCATTATAAGAATGGCAGAGCATAAAACTAGAAGCTCCTTGGGATACTGAGGTCATCACGTAACCTTTATAACAGTCCTGAACTGCTTATCTATGGACTTGTTGAGAAGAGAAAAAATAAACTTGCATCGTGTGAATCCCCTGATATTTCAAAATTATCTTACCAACATCTGATTGCACTCACTAACTAAAATAGCTTAGATGGCTTTTCTCATTTTGAACCTATGGGTAATAGTGCCACCTGGAAGAGTCTTTATAGAGAAAAACCAGGGATGTTATCTGATGACTCTATTCCTGAGAATATCCCGTTATGTGAATCCTCTTCTATTTGAAAGAATGCAGTTTCAACATTTGGTTGTCCATGTCTAGTAGCTAAATATATGCGAGACCACGGATTTTAAGAACTACAATTTTGTACATAAGAACAGACTGGTATGCTAAGTCAGTAAACAACTTTGTTTAGAAAATCAAAGGTACCATTTGTACATTAGCATTATAGCCCTGGGGGGAAATATCCTTTGGCTATCCAAGATACCAAGATGAAGTTCTTTTTAGAACGATTCTCTCTCTCTATCTTCCCTCCCCCATTAATAAGCCCAAAAGATCATATATGGGGATGACTAAAAGATGACCAATACTCATTTTTCCCACTTTGAGATATGGATTCTTTTCACTGTTTTAAATCCAATGAAACAATATATTTCAGCTATTATAAACATATCAGACAGAAACAAAAGGATACAGAGAGTAAGTATCATAAGAAAATTTCAAAATAGAATTTTCACGTTTACGTAGTATACACAGGGTGAGGAAACCAGCATGCCTTAAGTTGTCGACTGGAGTTAAAACTGAAACAAATGCATGTGAGGACATATTGTACAGGAAAAAAACCCTTAATCTTTTATATATCAGTTAGCCCAGCAATGCTATTTCTGTGTATTTATCCTAAAATAATTCTGCAGAAGCCTATTTGGAGCAGAGCTTGGTATTAAAGTTAAGATCTTGCTTAGCTATCATTCTTGTGCACCAGCCAGGCAGTGAATGAAGCAGGATGGGGGAAGAGCACTCTCTTTCCTGAAAACATAACAGATCTCTTTTTTCCACAATTAAAAGTTTTTATGAAACTTTTTATTTTGATGAAAACCCTTAGCTACATCCTGTATTTTTCTCTATACCTACTGCAAAGTGGTTTGTTTGTGACCTAGTTTGATAATTAAGGTCAGGGACAAATTGCTTCCTATATTCTGTACAGTCATCATTAGAATGGCGTGCCATACTAATTTTCCTAGGAAAATGTTTAAGATGTCAAATTTAATAAATCTGAAATTCTGTTTTTATTAACTATATGGGAATATCCACTACCTATAATTGAGGCCAGAGGGAATATTTGAATGGAAAATTGTATATTTTTATTGATCATAAAATCACTCAAGGAAATACTAATTATATGAGGTGATATAAAATTTCCTTAAAATAAGTACTTATATGTCCTATAAACATTTTTTCAGGTATTTAAAAATATTCATGTTTTGTGAACGAGACCTCTGAAAGTGATTCAGTTTACTATCTTCATTTTTTTTTTTTTTTAACCAAGCAACCAAGTAAGAAAATCTTTCAGTGCAGCATGATTGGGGACTTTCTTTTTGCCCCTTGTAATGAAAGTATGTATGGACATTTATTCCAGAAAACCATTACTTATAAACACCAACCAACTTCCTTCCACTTGATCTGAGATTCTTCAGGGAAGTCCTTATTGCCACAAAAACAGAGGATGTAGCCTTCCCAAAGCTATAGGACTGAGTGGGTTTTAGAACTACTGAACTGTATGACCCTCTGGGATTTTCAATTCTTTTGCATTGTCTTCTCTCTATTCAAATACCTTCTTGGGATCTTTATATGAAGGTGATTCCTCAGGGTGAATTGCCAGAAGTTCAGTACCTCACTCTTTCATTTTGGCTATCTAACCTAGAAGATCAAAATCCCCTAGAACTTCCTAAGCCTGGGATGCCCAGCCTAAATCTAATTTGTTCTTGAGCACACTGAAGCCAAATGATTCGGACAGTGAAGGTTAACCGATTTTTCTCTGCCCAGCTTCCACCGCGATTCCCCAGTCAACAGTAATAGGGAAAGTTTATGCCTATCTTTTATTGGTCATGACCATCACATCCCTTAGATTTGTAAATATGTTCTTCCTCTTTTTAAAAATGACAGTAATAGGAAAATAGTTATAAATATGTTTTCTGTAAAATTTAAAAAATAATAAATCAAGTGCTCATAAATCATTTGCATATCTCAGTGTGTTTTGATGAAAGGATAATGGAATTTCAAAGTATCCTAATATGCACCTGGCGAGGGCAGTGTCGAGAAGTATGCAAAATTTCACAATTTAAAGTGGTAGCATTGCTAATATTAAACTTCTAAAAATCCCAAAAGGAGTAAGGAATGTGAATTGTTATGGCATAAAAGATAAAAAGTCTTCTGCCTCTCGTGCTAATTAGTCTATTTAATAGAAGAAAAGACTTGCAATGACGGTACAGCAAACTATTGAAGTGTTATAATATGGGTCTAAAGGTTACTAATAAAATGCTATGGATAAGAAAATATGTATAAAATTACAAAAGAAAACTACGTTTCTACCGGAAAATATGTGGAACTACTGGTAAAACAAAGTCAGTAAAGGAATATTGAAATACATAAGACAAACTGAATCATATGTGCGAGGAAGACTGCTACAAAGGGTGGAAATTAATGCAAGGATGTTCCTTGATTAGAGAGGATTGACAGGGAAGAGTAGAAAGCCTTGCATAAAACAGTAAGGTGATTATTTGGCATAGTGTAGTAGAAGCTGAGTATTGAATACATGTTCTTCCTTGTTGAGACCTCATCCTCCAACTTGAGCTAGGGAATGAGGAAACAGAAGTATTTGCTCCCTTATGATTTCAGGTATTTTGTCGTTTTTTTAAAAAAAGAACAGCACCTGCCCATGAGAATAATTACCTTCATACTCCACCCTGTTCCATAACCTATCACTGCTCTAGAAGTGGGGAATGATAACCAGGTATCTTATAGAGAGACAGAAGATTAATTCAAGATCCTAAAATAACAAAATATTGAGAAGGATAGTAGAAACGGTAAGAAAAGTAAGAGGAGATAATTAGATGTTCCAAAAATATGTCCAACAGAAATTTCAGAAAGAGGAATAAGTCAGCAATAATAAAATAACATCTGATCAAAATGAAGAAAGTCATGAATCCTTAGTTGGAAAGGGCCCATTCTATATATGAGCCCTGTTTACCTCCATCCTATCAATGAGAACTGTGAAATAATGTGGAAAAGTACACTTGGGAAGTTCTTATGGCCTAGGTCTGGGAATGGAATATACGTTTCCACTTACATCTCTACTGTCACATGGTCATACATCACTGAAAGGGAGGCTATGAAATAAAGATGAGCTCTGTGTTCAGAAAAAGAAAATTTAGTTTTGGTAAACCATTGGCAGTTCCTCCCATAGTCTGTACTTCAGACTACTAAATATCCATTTGGACTCTTCTGTTTTAATAGGAGGAACACTTTTGCCCATTTATCTCTGTGTCCCTTGGCTCTAACCTCAGGAAGATCTTGCAAACCCATTATCCTACTTGGCCAAATCTGAAACGGATGTTGGGGCACTGGGGATTATACCAATACACTTTACACATATACTGAATAACTATACCTAAAATATTTACCATACCAAGTCCTTACTCAGTCACTTTGTTTATTCACATATTTTTTGCTTGCTTGTTTACAGCTTCTTTACCTCCATCCCATCAGTGATTGAAAAATATTAGATAATGATATAAAAGGATATTCAGAATATCTTTGCGGTGGATAAATGCCTAATATGATCCTGTGGTAGGCAGCCTCTGAGACAGCCCTAAATGATATCCTCTTCCTGGCATTCATGCCTTTGAATATGAGTAAGGTTTAGTGACTCACTTCTAGTGAATAGAACGTGGCAGAGGTGATGACTTGAGAGACTAGGTTACAAAAAGACTGCAACATCCATATTTTGCCCTCTTTCACTCACCAGTTTGCTCTGATGGAAGTCAGCTGCCATGTTGTGAGCTGCCCTATGGGGTGGTCTACTTAACAAGGAACTATTGTCTCTAACCGTCAGCTAGTAAGGACCAAAGGCCTGCCAACACCCACATGAGTGACCCTGGGAGCAGTTCATTACCCACTTGAGCCTTGAGATGACTGCAGCCCTGGCTGACACCTTAATGGCAGCCTCATGAGATACTCTGAGTTAGATAACTCAGTTAAGCCATATGAAGATTCTTGACTCATAAAAATGTAAAATTAAGATTCAAATGTTTGTTGTTTTAGGCAACTAAGTTTTGGGTTAATGTGTTATGCAGCTATTGATAACTAACTCAGACCCTCTTTGAGTAAAATTTTACAAAATAGATGTGCTCTTATATCCTTAAATTATGTTTCATGAAAAGGCTCGAGAAGTTGTCAACACTGCTTATCTTCAACAATAGAGTATGGATAATTGGGGAATTAATTTTACTTTACACTTCATATTGTTCTCCACTTTTTGGATATTTTACCATGAAAGTGGATTACTTTTTAATCATTATATAAAATAACTAGTTAAAGGTAACCTTTGTTTTAATGAGGAAATAATAACTAACATCACATGCTTTTTAGAAAAAAATTAGGACACTATATATTAAAACCTATAGAGTGTGCTATAAATCACATTCAGAGGAAATTTTAAAGAGCTGAACAGATTTGAACTATAAAGGAAAAATTAAATATAAAGAACACAGCTTTCTGTTTAAGAAGAAACAAAAGAAATAAAACTTGGATGAATTGAAATAAAGCATTCATAAATATAACTGCAGAAATTAATGAGGTAGAAAATAAACTGTCTGGAAAAAAAAAAAACACAAACCAGTAATCTTGACCAGTAAAACCAAAATCTACTGCTGCGAAAATACTGATAAGATATATAAAATATTGACAAATACAAACAAGAAAAAAGAGATAAGGCACAAATTTACACCAAGAATGAAAAAACTCAAATGATTACAGATTAGAAGTATTCCCATTAACATTAAGAACCAACAAGGATGTGTGCCAACACTGCTACCATTTGACACTGCTTAGGAAATCCCAGTAAAAATAGGAAGCAATAAAGGAGAAATAATAGTATAAATATTGCAAGAGGATAAGTAAAAGCGTAACTGATTAGAGATTATATGATAGCAATACAGACAATTTGAGATCACACAGTTAATAAATGATTAGAACTAATATGAGAGCTTAACAATGACCATTTCCAGAAAGCTCAGATGTGATTCCTACATTTAAGAACAATTCCTTATTGTCTTTGCTCTTTAACTGTCTCTAAAATAGCAATTGCCCTGACGTGGTTTCTGATTCCAGTGAACAATTCCAGCCTTTGATGATGATCCTATTAGACCCATTCTGTCCTTTAACAGATATCTGTACTCACTTAGAAATCGAGGGAACTATTTTGCTGAACTTTTTCTTTATATTTTACTCTGGACTATATTGGAATGGTCATTTTCTTATCTCAGGGCATGTAATACTCATTACAGAGATTTCTTAGGTTGTACTCCACTATGTTTGAGAGCCAGTGTTAATCTTACTGTGTTTCTAAGAGTACGAGAGCACTGCTATCTACTATGGTACTCTGCAGAAGGCTTCTTTCCTGATGACTCTGGGAAGGGCCTGGATTTGTGTATCGCTGGAGTTGTGAGCACTCTCTCAATGTACATGTGTCTGCATAATTAACAGACAGCTCTTTAAACATTTTGGTGGGAAGTTCCAATTACATAATGAATTCTAAACGAAGCTGATTTGATATGCACATGGATACCATATAATGTCTGTTACCTAAATCAGACAGAGACACCTCCCCTGTCTCCAGTGAAGTGAGGTTTTAATGCACTTAAAATCAATTTTTAAGCTACATCTGTATTTCAAATAAAATGTCCTTAAGGTGATGGCCAAGACAAATTGTTTTGTTTTGTTTTTAGAGACAGGGTCTTATGCTGTCGCCCAGGCTGGAGTGCAGTGGTGCAATCTTGGCTCACTGCAGCCTCGACCTCTTGGGCTCGAGCAATCCTCCCATCTCAGCCTCCCGAGTAGCTGGGACCACAGGCACACACCACCACGCCTGGTTAATTTTTGTATTTTTTTTTTTGTAGAGATGGGGGTCTTGCTATGTTGCCCAGGCTTGTCTTGAACT
>NW_012114489.1:5864088-5867743 GCF_000951035.1 Colobus angolensis palliatus | reverse complement strand
AAAAAGGAAAATAAAAGAGAGAAAATTGCACTGAGAAATGGGACACTGCTACAAAGATACTGGAAAATGTGGAAGTGGTTTTGGAACTGGGTAATGGGCAGAGGTTGGAAGAGTTTGGAGGGCTCAGAAGAAGGCAGGAAGATGAGGGAAAGTTTGGAACTTGTTAAAGACTGGTTGGGTGGTTGTGACCAAAATGCTGATAGAAATATGGACAGTGAAGGCCATACTGATGAGGTCTCAGTTGGGAATGTGGAAGTTATTGAGAACTGCAGTAAAGGTAAATCCTGTTACACCCTAGCAGAGAACTTGGCTGCATTATGTTCATGTCCTAGAGATCTGTGGAAGTTTGAACTTAAGAGGGATGACTTACCCATATCTGGCAGAAGAAATTTCTAAGCAGCAGGGTGTTCAAGAAGCCTGTTAGAAGACTAGATGCTTCTAAAAAGTTAAATCAGGAGCAAAGGAATGACTTAACATTGGAACTTGTATTTAAAAGGGAAGCAGAGCATAAAATTTAGGAAAACTCACAGCCTGGCCCCTTGGTAAAGAATCCAGGCAGGCTGCAGAGCAACCACTTCCTAGACACAGTAGCATAACTAAAAGGCAGCCAAGTACTAATATCCAAGACAGTGGTAAAAAGGCCTTAAAGGCATTTCAGATGTTTTTAAGACAGCCTCTCTCATCACAGGCCCAGAGGCCTAGGAGGAAAGGATTGTTTCAGGTACCAGTCCCAGTGTGTTACTACCCTACTCAGCTTCAGGAAACTGCTCCTCACATCTTGGCTGCTCTGGCTCCAGCCTTGGCTCAAAGCGGCTCAGGCACAGCTCAGGCCACAACTCTGGATGGTGCAAGCCATAAGCCTTGGCAGTGTCTATGCGGTGTCAAGTTGGTGCATGGAATGCAAGAGTGAAGGAGGTTTGGAAGCTTTTCCCTAGATGTCAGAGGATGTATGAAGAAGCCTAGGTGCCAGTAAGAAGCCTTCCACGGAGGCAGAACCCTCACAGGGAGACTACTAGGAAAGTGCAGAGAGGAAATGTGGGGTTGGAGTCCCCACAAAGTGTTCTCCCCACCAGTGCACTGCCTAGTGAAGCTGTGAAAAGGGGGCTGCTGCCCTCCAGACTCCAGAATGGTATAGCCATGGACAGCTTGCATCCTGAGCCTGGAAAAGTTACAGGCACTCAACTCCAACCCGTGATAGCAGTCACACGGGCTGCAACCTGCAAAGCCACAGAGGTAGGGCTGCCCAAGGCCTTAGGAACCCAACCCTTGTCCCAGTATGCCCTGGATATGGGACATGGAGTCAAGGAGATTATTTTGGAGCTTTAAGATTTAATGCTGACCCTGCTGGGTTTCAGACTTGCATGGAGCCTATAGTCTTTTTCTTTTGGCCAATTTCCTGCTTTCAGAATGGTAGTGTTTATCCAATGCCTGTACCACCATTGTATCTTGTGAGTAAATAACTTGTTTTGATTTTATAGGCTCGTAGGTGGAAGATGAGTCTCAGATGAAACTTAAGACTTTGAACTTGATGCTGGAATGAGTTGGCGTCTTTCAATGTGAGAAGAACATGAGATTTAGGGGGCAAGAGGTGGAATTACATGATTTGAAGATTTATCTCCTCTAACTCTTATTTTGAAATGCAATCCTCAGAGTTGGAGGTGGAGCCTGGGGGTGGTGTTTGGATCATGGGGGAAGATCACTCATGAATGGTTTAGCACTGTCTCCTTGGTGATGAGTGAGTTTTCACTTTGAGTTTGCATGAGATCTGGTTGTTCTGGTTGTTTAAAAGCATGTTCCCCCCACCCCTGCCACCTTGTTCCCCTTTTTTGCCGTGTGATGTGTCTTCTCTGGCTTCACCTTCTGACACGAGTAAAAGCTCCATGAGGCCTCACCAGGAGCTGAGCAGATGCCAGTGCTATGTTCTTACAGCCTGCAGAGCCATGAGCTAATAAAACCTTTCTTTGCAAATTACCCATCTTCACATACTTCTTTACAGCAATGCAACATACAAACACAATGGTTTTAGTTATATTTTCTGGATAACTTGCTGCAGCACTTGTTGCTTTACCTTGAACTTTTATGTTATAGAGATGCCTTCTTTCCTTACACATAATGAACCAACTTCTGCTAGCTTCATGATTTTCTTCTGCAGCTTGCTCACCTCTCAGCCTTCATAGAACTGAAGAAAGTTAAGGCCTGCCTGACTCTGGATTAGGTTTTGGCTTAAGGGAATGTTGTGGTCGGTTTGATCTATGCAGATCACTCAAACTTTCTGCATATCAGCAATAAGGCTGTTTCAGTTTCTTATCATTTATGTGCTCACTGGAGTAGTACTTTTAATTTCCTTCAGAAACGTTTCCTTTTCATTTACAACTTAGTCAACTATTTGGCACAAGATGCCTAGCTCTTGACCTATCTCAGCTTTTCTGATGCTTTCCTCACTAAGCTTAATCATTTCTAGCATTTGATTTAAAGTGAGAAACGTGTGACTCTTCCTTTCACTTGAACACTTAGAGGCCATTGTTGGGTTATTGATTGGCCTATTTTCCATATTCTTGTGTCTTAGGGAATAGGAAGGCCATAATAGAGGGAGACAGACACTGGAATGGCTGATCAGTGGGGCACTGAGAACACACACAACATTGATTGAATAAATTCATCATGTTATAATGGGCACAGTTCATGGTGTGCCAAAACAGTTATTATGGTGACATCAAATATCACCAATCACATCTTGCCTGTAATCCCAGTTGCTCAGGGGGATCACTTGAGGCCAGGAGTTCCAGACCAGCCTGGGCAACACAGCGAGACCCCACCTCTAACAAAATTTTGTAAAAAAATAGGCTAGCCAGGGGTGGTGGTTCAGGCATGTAGTCCCCCCTACCTGGGAGGCTGGGGTGGGAGGATCCCTTGAACCCAGGAGGCTGCAGTGAGCTATGATTGCACTACTGTGCTCCAGCCTAGGTAATAGAACAAGACCGTCTAAGAAAAAAAAGACGTAAACCCAGGAGGCGGAGCTTGCAGTGAGCTGAGATCTGGCCACTGCACTCCAGCCTGGGCGACAGAGCGAGACTCCGTCTCAAAAAAAAAAGAAAAAAGAAAAAAGAAAAAAAAGAAAAGATCATCAATTACAAATCACCATAACAGATAAAATTATAAGGAACATTTGAAGTTTGGCAAGAATTACCAAAACGTGGCAGAGGCATGAAGTGACCACATGCTGTTGGAAAAATGGTGCTGATAGACTTGCTTATTGCAGAGTTGCCAAAAAACTTCAGTTTGTAAACAAAACAAAAGCAATATCTGCAAAGCACAGTAAAGTGAAGTGCAATACAACAAAGTATGCCTATACTACATCAGCTTCATTGAGAGAGAGAGAGACAGGGAGAGAGACAGAACGAGGGAGAGAGGAAGCCAAGGAGGATGACTAAGAGGCAGTTGCCCCCGGCCAGGACTAGGATGAGGTGTAGAGGCTGTGTCCCCCATCTCCAGGGCTGGACTGAGGCATGAGCACTCCTGCAGCAAAGCCAGCCTTGCCAAATAATGTCTCTGTGAGACCGGAGGACTTTCTTTTCTTCCAGGCAGGTTTGGATTTGGGGTGGATTTTAGTTTTGTTTCTCTCCCCTCTTCTTTTTTAATGCTGTATTATCTTTGT
>NW_012114489.1:5858088-5864038 GCF_000951035.1 Colobus angolensis palliatus | reverse complement strand
GGTTAATTTTTGTATTTTTTTTTTTGTAGAGATGGGGGTCTTGCTATGTTGCCCAGGCTTGTCTTGAACTCCTGAGCTCAAGCGACCCACCTGCCTTGGCCTCCCAAAGTGCTGGGATTACAGATGTGAATCACCATGCCCAGCCTGGCAAATTCTTTTAGTTACAACTTCATTTTGAAAATTGTGAATTCCTTGAGAATATTATATTTTCTTAGGAAGTCTGTTTTCCCACTTTCTAAGAAAATTATGTCCAATTTTATCCTCTCTTTTCAAACATTTTTCAAGAAAATTCTCTCCCCCACAAAAGTCTAAGCCAACGGTCTTACCTCACATTTTACTAGACAGAAAGTCAAAGCAATAACATCAGTATCCTAACACCCATCTTCCCACCACCAAACCTGTCGACTCACTTGACTGAATTTACTTTGTCTGGTTTGGTCCTAGGTGGGATCCTGGAGTTTTCCACTCCTTCCTACATCATTGATTTCTCTCTCACATTCAGATATTTACTATCAACAATTTTTTCTAATATATTTCTTCTAAAAACTTCCCTAATTCTACATCTTGTTCCAGCTGTAACTCCACTTTTCTTTCTTTCTACATAGCAAAACTTCTTGAAAGATTTGCCTACACTCGCCATTTTCACTTCCTCTCCTATATACCCTTCAACCAACTCAAATCTGACGTTCACTCAACCTCTATGGCTAAAAAATGTTGACAACATTTTACAAACTGCAAAAATATATATGTTTTGTGGTAAATGATCAATGTTTTAAAAAAAGCAGTGATGTGTGAATATTTTCTAAGTCCTTATTTACTAAGTACTTTACAATTTTCTTTGGTGATAAGTCTCCCTTTAAGGAATTTTCTTTTAGGAATTTACTAAACATTGTCCTTTAAAATTTTCATCTTTATTTCAATTTACAGCTTTTATTTGACTTTGATTAGAAGCAGCTTACCAGAAGCACATCATTGAACAAAACAGTCAGAGTGATAAAAGAAAGAACATTTTCAAAAGGTCACAAATAATGAAAATTACTCAGCATGAATCACAAAATAAGTAGAGGTTTAAAAGACCAAAGGAACTGAATTATTTCTACTCATAAGATAAACTACTAGAATCATGATAGCTACTATAGTTAGGGAGTTTTTCCATGGATATTATTTGCATGTAATAATTTCTTACTATCTTGAAATAATTTTAGATTTCCAAAGAGTGTTCCCACATATCCCTCACCCAGTTTCCTCTAATCTTTACATCTGACATTGCCATTGTATATTTATTAAAACTAAGAAACCACCACCAGTTCATTACCACTAACTAAACTACAGACTTTATTCAGAGTTTACCACTTTGTCGACTAATGCCCTTTCTGTATTCCAGGATCCCATCCAGGCTACCACGTTGCATTTAGCCATCATGCCTCATTAGACTCCTCTGATCTGTGATAATTTTTCAACCTTTCCTTGTTTCTTGTAACCTTAAAAGTCTTAAGGATTACTAGCCAGGTATTTGTAGAATGTTCTTCAATTTGGAGTTGTTTTGTACTTTCCTCATGGCTAGACTGAAGCTATGGTTTTTGCAAAAGAATAATCATAGAAGTTAATGTCCTTATCATTATATCATATTGGAGGCATATGATATCAACGTGACTTATCACTGGTGATGTGAACTTCTATCACTTGGTTAAGTGGTGGTCATCACATTTCTTTACATAAAATGACTAGTATTTCCTCTTTTTATACTCAGTGCTTTAGATGCAACACACTAAATTCAGCCCACATTCAAACAGGGAGGGGAATCAAACTCTGTCTCCTGAAGAAGGGAATGTCTACTGTTATTTCAGATTATTCTGCAGGGAGATTTGTCCCTTCTCCTTTATTTATTTATTTATTTAATTTATTATCAGTATGGACTCATGAATGTTTTATACTTTGGGTTGTAGTCTAATGCCACATTATTTGGGATTTTTTGGTCAAATTATTACAGCTTTGGCCACTGAGAACTCTTTCAGTTGGTTTGTGTGTCCTTTTGATAGACTCTCATCCTTTTGTTTTATGAGAACTTTCTGACTCTCTAGCACTACAAGATGCTCCACGTTCCTCTTGTATATTCACTGCCCCAGCTTTAAAACCAGCCATTTTTCTGAGGATTCCTGGTTCTTTTTATTGAAGAATGGGGTTAGAAATCAAGATCTGGGTGCTGGGTGTGATCACTGCTGCTGAAGTGTCATTGCTCCCAGAGTCTCTCAGTAGAGAGAGCAAGAAAATGTATGTATGTACTCTAACCCATGTATATACACATTTCTTTAATTATTTCTGCATCTGTCTCTCTTTCTCTCTGTCTCTCTCTCTCTACATATATATGTGTGTGTGTGTGTGTGTGTGTGTGTGTGTGTGTGTATACACACACTAGGGCAAAAACCCCGGGATACAGAAAGCCCTCTGTCCTTGCGATAAGGCAGAGGGTCTAATTGAGCTGATAATACAAGCCGTCTGCAGATAGCAAAACTGAAAGAGCACACTGTAACACACACCCGCTGGGGCTTCGGGAGCTGTAAACACTCAACCCTAGACGCCGCTGTGGGGTCAGAGCCCAGAAACACTCCCCACGACCTGCCCTTCTGCATGCTCCCCCTAGGGGGTTGAGCAGTGGGACACCAAAGAAGCAAGCCACACCCCTGTTACATACCCGGCGAGGGGATAAGGGAAATCTCCTCCCATTTCATATATAAAGCTAATTGTGAGTTCATACTGATGTCTCTAACTCTTATTTGGTACTACAGAGTTCATTTCACCTTTATTTCTTGCTTATCTATAATTTCCCTCTCTGACAGTGAGAAACCTGGTTCTCAACATGCATCATGAATTTACTTATTTATTCAACCCCAGACATACATGCAGGTTGAGAATTAGTAACCACAACCCCAGGGAAAAATAAATTCAGCAACTAGAGTTCAGTTTTTATGTACCATTCCTTTTGTCTTTAGCTTTCAGTTTCCTTCAAAACACCATTCAGCAAAGTTATTTATGCTAACTTCTTTTCCCCCACCTGCTTCAGTAAGGTTATGTCAAACACTGTAATAAAGGCAGATTTAGTTGTCATAATCTATATTCCATCCTGAGATCCCCTGATATCCTGCTGATTTTTTTTACTATGCATACATTAAAATGTACTCTTTTTTGACGTACGGTTCTATGAGTTTTGACAAATGCATTGAATCATATATCCACTCAGTGTTTTCAGTAACATACAGATCAGTTCCATCATCCTAAAATTCTACAGATTTTTGTTGAGGGGGGACTACTATGAGAAAGCACTTGGAACAAAATCTTTTTTCCTTTAAATACTTGGTTTTATGTGATGATGTTAAGGTCAGTTTATTTCCATATTTCCAAAAACATGTTTAAAACTTTTACAAATATCCTTACTCACCAAGAATTCCTAATTACAGGCTTTAAAAAAATATTTATAGGTGTGATTATTAATTGTCAATTATAAGTCTTAACAGAGTAGCACTGAAGGCCCAAATACTGTGTCTCACTTTGTAACTCTCACTGCAAAAAAGAGGAGCTTGTCTACAGGATGCAAACTCTTAATGGTTACCTATCATGAATCTCAGTCCCTCACAGTGTTTGTCATATCACTATCTAACAAAGAAATATATATTCAGTGTTCCATTAAGACATGAGATCTAAATTTGAAAGTTCAACCCTCTCATTTTACTGTTGAGATTAAGATTGAGAATATTTAAGATAGTGAAGTTCCTAGAAGTCAATCACAGGATGGCTAAGATTCAGTCTATTGTGAATTTATTGCATTATGCTTTTGGCTCACAACATGGTAAAATAAGCACTGCTGACAGTCACTGTTGGACTTTGACAAATCTTCAAAATTGTTTTGGCCTACCATTTAGCAATTATGCTCCATTATACATATTTTTCGTCTCTATTCTTTTCCACACCTGGCTCCTTAAGAAATGGCTACCAGAAGATTTCTTTTTAAAAGTATAGTTTGGCATCTCTCACAACTTTATGCAGATAAATCCTGTGCATAATTAGGAGACAATTACAATATTTCATAAAGGTCATGAAAACCTACACAGAACTGTCCTATAGACAACCCACACTGGATGAAAATAATTGGTGTTGAAAAATTAAAGCTAAAGGGGCAGCTTCGCCTGCTTATTGAACTGACGGAATTGTTAGTTTTGCCCGGTATCTCATAGCTGTCTGGTGGTTGTATTCTGTTGCTCTCTTCTATGTGCTAATAGGAAACATATGTGCATAAATTAAAACCATAACAATTACTTCATTTTCTAGAACCTAAAAAGCATATCTCAGAGATACTGCACGTTCAGTTCCACACCACTGCAATAAAGTGAATATCACAATTAAGTGAGTCACATCATTTTTTGTTTCCCAGTGCATATACAAGTTATGTTTATACTATACTGTAGTCTATTAACTGGGCAATAGCATTATGTCTTTAAAATAATGTACATACCTTAATTAACAGTATTTATTAATAAAAATACCAATGATCATCTGAGCCCTCAGAAAGTCATAATCTTTTTGGTGGTGGATGGTCTTGCTTTGATGTTGATGACTGCTGACTGATCATGATGGTGGTTGCTGAAGATGGGAGTGACTGTGGCAATTTCTTAAAATAAGACAACGATGAAGTTTGCCACATGAATTGAATCTTCCTTTCCCAGAATATAGTGCTTTCAAAAAATGTGATGCTGTTTGATAGTATTTTACCCACAGTAGAACTTCTTTCAAAACAGGCATCAATCTTAAACCCTGGCACTGCTTTATCTGCTAAGTTTATGGAATATTCTGGATCCTTTATGGGCAATACAGCAATGTTCACAATGTCTTCACCAGGAGTAGATTCTGCCTCAAGAAACCACTTTCTTTGCTCATCCATAAGAAGTAATTCCCCATCTATTCAAATTTTATCAAGAGACTGCAACAATATAGTCACATACACAGGCCCCATGATTAATTCTAGTTGTCTTGCTATTTCCACTACATCTGCAGTGACTTCTTCTACTGAAGTGTCGAACTCCTCATAGTCAGCCATGAAGGCTGGAATCATCTTCTTCTAAACTCCTGTTAACATTGTGATTCTGACCACCTTCCATGAATCATGAATGTTCTTAATGGCATCTGGAGTGGCAAATCCTTCCCAGAATAGTTTCAGTGTACTTTGCTCAGATCCATCAGAGAAATCTGTATCTATGGAACCTATAGCCTTATGAGGCTTATTTCTCAAATAACGAGACTTGAAAGTTGAAATGGCTCCTTGATATAGGGGCTGCAGAATGGATGTTGTGTTAGTAAGCATGAAAACATTAATCTCCTTGCACTTCCCTATCAGAGCTCCTGAGTGACCAGGTACATTGTCAATTATCAGTTTTATTTTGAAAGGAATCTTTTTTCCCTGAGCAGTAGGTCTCAACAGTGAGATAAAATTATGAGTAAATCATGTTGTAAACAGGTGTGCTGTCATCCAGGCTTTGTCATTCCGTTAACAGACCACAGGCAGAGTAGATTTATCATAATTACTAAGGGACCTAGGAATTTTGGAATAGTAAATAAGCACTAGCTTTAACTTAAAGCCACTAGTTGCCTCAGCCTTTAATAAGAGATACAGCCTGTCCTTTGTAGCTTTGAGGCCAGGCATTGACTTCCATTATCTATCTATGGAAGCAAGCCCTAGATGGCATCTTTTAACAATACAAGGCTATTTTGTTTACATTGAAATCTGTTTAGGCTAGTCACTTCCATCAATGGTTAATATGGTTTGGATGTTTCTTCCCTACAAATCTGATATTGAAATGTAATCCTCAGTGTTGGAGGTGAGGCCTGGGGGGAGGTATTTGGGTCATGAAGGAAGATCCTTCATGAATGATGGCTTAGTGACATCCCACTGGAGATGAGT
>NW_012114489.1:5843062-5853563 GCF_000951035.1 Colobus angolensis palliatus | reverse complement strand
TTTTTTTGTGTGTTTTTAGTAAAGACGGGGTTTCAGCATCTTGGCCAGGCTGGTCTTGAACTCCTGACCTCGTGATCCACCCGTCTTGGCCTCACAAAGTGGTGGGATTACAGGCATGAGCCACCGCGTTCGGCCAATGGTGTTTTACCTTTGATTCACTTTTAGACCTCACCCCTGGTTGTTATCTTTCTTCATCAACATCTTTTCCCAATTTTGTCCCCTTCTCTCCCCAGATCTCTTAGCTACCTTCCAACCCAGGGAGCAGCAGTGTAGACAGGAAGCCACAGGCCTGACACTCTATCTCCTCTCCTTCTTAGAGCCTGGAGCAGGCCAGAAGGAGGTGTTCTCCAGTTCCCCAGCACTGAGGAAGAATGGGGTTCTTACCATGTCACCCTTCCCTTTCTCTCCTGCTCCCAGGACTGGGCCACTTCTGAGTGAGTCAGCGGATCCCAGCTCAGCTCACACTGAGTATGTAAGAATGTGTGTGTGTGTGTGTGTGTGTGTGTGTGTGTGTGTGTGTGTGTGTGTGTATCAAGTTCAACTTCTCCCTTTAGGGACCTATAATTCCTCCAGATGGCAAATGTCCAAGTCTAAGTAACCAGGGGATTTATTCAGTCCAAAGCATGTGGGGGAGGTTGCATCAGTCAGGGTTCAATCAGAGAAACAAACACTCTGATTGAACAAATATAACATGATACACATATGGGGGTGATACACATATAATAAGGGACTTATAATAGGGTCTAGGCCTTATTGAATTGTGAAAGTCAGTTAATCAGTCTCAGTGAGGCTTTTGTCTTTGCATCATATGCTGGAACCTGAAGTCAGCAGGGAAGTCAGGAAGAAGAGATGTTGCAAAGTAGAGGAAGCAAGGGTAAATGGAATCCATGAGGAATATCTGGAGCTCTCAAGGACTAACTGGGACCCAAGTTGATCTTCCACTGCCTCTAAACCTCCAATTTCAATGACATGAATGTCCTGCCAAAAATAGTGGGCATTCTTTTTTATGGAGCTGGTGAAGAAGAAGGAAGATATGAAGGAGAACTGGAGCAATTGTAGGCCCAGCTGCTGCCCCCACACCAAGGTAAGCCAGGATATAAGCAAAAATATTCATGAGCTGTAGTAGCACCTTTCTTAGCATAAAACAAATGTGGCTACTACTTTACCTTTGCCTCCTAAATCTTTTACCAAATGCCTCTTGTAGCACGAGCAATCTCAGAACCATTCAGGGAACTCTGAGTAAAAGTTTTAGTTTAGCTAAGTGAGCAGAATATAAATCCCCCAGAGGCAGACCTTCTAAACAGCAGGTGGGGAAAGAACTGCGTAATTTATCTGCTTTCACTTTTGCTAACACTGACACTGTCACTTGAAATCCCAAATGATTTTTTAAAAATGTTTTGTTAATATTATTGCTGGTATGTATCCCATGAAGTTATACAGGGTGCCTCAAACTTGGAATTCTAGTTTTAACACTCTTCTTATGGACTATAAATTCTCTTTTGGGACTCTTAAGATCTTTTCCTGACAGCAGACCTTGGTAGGGGCTTCTTGAGGCTCCCAGACCCCCGGGCAGTTGTCCCTAACTTTGAATCTCAGTGAGTAGGAACTTTGGTTGTTATGTTCCATTCTAAATTCTAATCTCATTATGCAAATTGCTCTACATTTTCCCAAAAACACAGAGATAATACTCATTTCAAGAAGTATTATCAAAGAAAGCCATTGTTAGGACACAGGATGTTTCATTACATCCTTCTTTCCCAAGAAAAGTCTGTAAAGAATGGTGTGGATAGTTCATGGGTGTTGGGAAAAGGGGATCTTCTGAATTCATTCACACAAATAACACACACAAAATAAAGACGAATATTTTTATTGAGCAGTAATTGGACATCCAGTGCCCTTATTTTATATTAAATGAGGCATAAAACAATTTTTAAAGCAATTTAAACAGCAGAGAGAATTTTAAGCAATGTGAGGATGTCAAATAGGATTTTTCTACCAATTACACCAAACGGTTATGTGTAAGTATAAACAATTTTTATTGCAACTTGTTCTTAAAAGTTAATTAAAATGTATTTTCAAATATGAGAGACTTTTATACCAGTAGCTGGCATTTACAGGAAATAGCTGTCCCAGGAGGACTTCCTGGAAGGTAACCCTGTAGGAGTTCCCAACCTTAAAACTTCAAGAAAACTTAATGCACAGAGTAAACAATGTCATGTGATCAAATTAAATTAGTTCTTACCAGCTACGGTGTACTCAAATTTTTAAAAATTATTAATATAGGGATTCAGAAAATGTAGACAATCTTATGTTATTTTTTCTGAGGGAATGAATTATCTGGTTAGGAATTAATCTACACACTACTTCTTCCCTTTTCCTTTTCTGAGACTGTGTGTGTGCAGCCAAGTGTCAGTATCGATAGAACAAAACTATAGTTTGTCTTATTTTACTTCTAAAGAAAAAACATATTTCTGAAATTTTCAGGTTAACTGAAGAACTTGATCTTCAGAAAAAATTGTTAAAGATGAAAAAAAGTAAAAAGGTTGCAGCCAAGTGTCAGTATCGATAGAACAAAACTAGTTTGTCTTATTTTACTTCTAAAGAAAAAACATATTTCTGAAATTTTCAGGTTAACTGAAGAACTTGATCTTCAGAAAAAATTGTTAAAGATGAAAAAAAGTAAAAAGGTAACTGTTTTCAGAATGTCAGATTTGAGTAGATGCATCTAATAAGGGTATTAATATTTTCAACAAAATTCGGAAAATCTAGAGGTCAACTATAAGGGAACAAGGGAAAAGAGGCATAAATAAGTTGTGTATGCACTCATGTAAGAATAAGGGGTAACAAAAGAGGCATAAAGAAACCAAGAGGAAAGAAATGAGAGAAAGAATGTATGGAAGAAAGGAGAGAAGGAGGAATGGAAGAGATGGTTTTCAGCATATATTGTGGAAATTAGAAGACAAAAAGCAAATCTATGAATCTATTGACAATTCCAAATTAGTCAAACTGAATTTTAAAGTCCAGTGTACTTAGGTGGCATCTAGCTGGACTGGGTATGAGGCCTTCAGGATGGCATGCACTGCACTCGGTCTTGGCCGCCCTCCTCCTCCTCGGATGTCTCTGAGGTGCTGGAAGACTCATCCGATTCTTCATCTGGAAATTCGGCTTCACCACCTCTCCAGCCCCGGTGATGACCTCTCTGTGTCAGGTGACGCATGAGGAACCAAAGCATGTACTGGTCAAACAGGCTGCCATGGTGCAGGCTATCTTCATCTCGTTCCCACTTGTTCTTCTTAATCACCTTCTTTAATCCAGTAAGCTCGGTGGCAGCTTTAGCTGTGGGTGTCCAGATCTTCACATGATGATCTAGGCCACTGGTCGCCAGCACAGGTAGGTAAGGGTGGGGTTCAAGACAGTTTACTGTACCTTCTCTGTTCCCCTTTAGGAACTGGATGATCTGGCAGGATGATTTCTCCCAGAAGAAGATATGCCCGCAATCACTACCGCTCACTACAAACTCACTCCTGGGGCCATAGAAATTAACACCTTTGACTGTGGTATTATTTCGGTGCCCCTTAAATCTCTTAGTGTATTGAGCACCATCACTGTGACAGGAGTTGAAGAGGTAAATATCTTCATCATTGTAGCTGGCTAGGAGCTCTGTGCCATCGTGGCTGTACACAACACAGGTGATGTTTGTTGGGAAAACACAATTAACCAGATGATGAGGAGTGAATTTCTTGAGCACTCCATTGTTTTCTTTCTCATCAATTCTCCTCTGGTCATAAATTCTTACAAACTGATCTTGTCCGCCCACTGCAAATTGGTAAATATTGGCAGGATTCACAGTAATTGTATACAGTCCCACTTTCTTACCCTCTTCTCTTGTTACCACAACTTTTGAAGCTGGCCGGTCTTGTCTGAGGTCAATGGTGAAGACAACAGCATCTTCACCCGAAGTGAGGAACTGAGAAGGAGAGTCAGGCACCAGAGCCAACTTGTGGGCAGGTCCCCTGTGCTGGGCCACACACTTAGTATTCTCGAAATATGATGCATTAATTAGTTCTGCTACCCGTACCTGCCCATCACGGGCACACATGGCCAGGGTGGAATCACCACAGTTAGGAAGGAATTTGGCCTGGAAGACATTGTTGGTGTGACCACTTTCAAAGTCGAGTACTGGCCTCTGCCGTACCCAGTCCCACACTATCACCTTTAGGTCATCACCGCTACTGGCCAGCCGGGTGCCACGCTGGTTAAAGTGTACAGTATTAACACAACCGACATGTTCTGCAAGACGATATTGCAGGCGGAAACGCTGCACAAAGGCTCTTGCCCCACAGGCCTCATATACAAAGCGGGCGCTTGAACCCAGCTGCCGCTGGCGAAGAGCAGTAAGGACTTGCCAGCGAGGTCGGGGCAGGGCAGATGTCTCTGAGGAAACCCACTCCTCCAGCGCCGGATCCTCCTCTAACAAATACTGCTCATGGTTGGCGCCACTGCCTTGTGGACCCGCCGGAGGCTGTTCTTCCTCCTCCTCCTCCTCCGCCTCCTCCATTCCCTCCGCCTCCTCCATTCCCTCCGCCTCCTCCATTCCCTCCGCCTCCGCCATTCCCTCCGCCTCCGCCATTCCTTCCGCCTCCGCCATTCCCTCCGCCTCCTCCATTCCCTCCGCCTCCGCCATTTCCTCCTCCTGTATCTCCTCCTCTCCCACTAAAGGGTAATGGAATAAACTTTCACCACTCGTGAGGAAATGCTCAAAGTCCTCCATGCTGTCAAGTTCCATGTCTTCACTTGCACTTTCTCGGTCTGAGCTTCGATTTTCTGTGCCGACATCGTTGGGGAATCCACCATCCCTGGTATCACCGCCATCTCCGGTCATTGTCACAGTCAGCTCTGAGGTCGCCGTATCAGTGTTTGAGGAGGCCTCTGTCGCCGCCACCGCTCCAGACTGCTCCTCTGGGCTGCTGAACAGGTTTTCAGTCCCTAGGTCTGGTAAGCCATCTGTGCTTCCCTCTTGGTGGGACATCTCGAACGATCTTTGCTGTAGCTGATCTGGAACTGCAAAGGCCAGGCCCCTAAAAGCTCTGGGAAGAAAGTTGGCCGGGGGTTAGGACTGATGGTCGTGAAGGAAGTAAGCACGTGACAATCAAACGCCAATCTGATTGGCTAAAGGGAACAATAGACTATTCTGCCGAGGCAGTTGCCAGTATGGGAGCCCATGAGGTTCAGAAAGCTTCTTACCTGCTCGCCTCCTCGCAGCATCCAGATTGTTCTAGGTTTCCCAGGCCCAGAGCCCCACCCCGACAGGCATCTTACACTGTGAGTAGCTGCGGCTTTTTGAAGCTGAAACTTGCTGCACCTTGGAAAATGTTCTTATTAGAGAACCATGAGCAAAAGTGATCCTCTTTAAGCAAAATAGTTTTTAGAAGCCTCTCAGTGTTTTGCTTGAAGGTAATGTACTCTATAAAATGAAGATGTAGGCAAGAACAGTGAAAAGTTAGCTAAGTGTCCTACAGCTAGTGACTTTTTGACATACAAGAAATATCTTAAATCGAGCAGCTTGAGGGAAACCTTGAGTGCTCTAACTGGTAGAATCGATATAGGGTTGCCAGATAAAATATGGTATGCATAGTTAATTGCATTTCAGATGAAGGATGAATACTTTTTTTAGTATGAGTAGGTCTCAAATATTACGTTAGATATATTGCCACTAAAATTTTATTTATTATTTATCTGAAATTCAAATTTAACATGGTGTCCTCTATTTTTATTTGTTAAATCTGGCAGGCTCCTTTAGTGAAAAGAATTTAGACCCTCAGTGTAATGAAGGCTGAAATCAACTGATCAATTGAAAGTGGACATTGAAATGAGTAATGGCTTCACCTATTTGAGATAGAAGTAGTACTTCCTTTTTTTCTTATGCCACTAGAGTTCCTATATATCTATTTAGAGTTAATTCAATTTAAGATAGGGAACACCAACACAATTTTATGGAAAAAGAAATTATGTGATGTCATAGAACTATAAAATCTTTTACATATCACCCACAATATGTCAGAGGTTTCTGTGGGGCCTCTAAGGAACAGAAAACAGCTCTACAGAGACAGTTAATTGGCATTACTGTGTTAATTTAATAGTTTCTGTGAATGAATTATCTAAGGTGATGTCAGCATATTTTCAAAGGGCTACAGTAAACTGCTAACTAAGAATGCCAGAATGAGGAAAACAAAGTTTTCCTCAGAGTAACTGCAAGGTAAATGCAAAATTGATTAAAAGTAGAAGTACACAGTCTTCTAAAGAAAGCGGATGGTTCCAAGGCCAATAGTAACAGAAAGATATGTAAAAGAGTATTCATAGCAACTTGTAAAGCCTAGCACAGCAAACTGAAAAACCACTGAAAAGCCCATCAAGAATAACATGAATATATAATGGAATAATGTACAGAAGTGAGTAGACTAAACTAGAATTGAATACATGAGCATGGATGAATCTTTAACACAATGATGAGTGAAAACACAATTAACAAGGATAGTCAATAATTTCAATTTTTTGCAAGTCTATATTATTTTCATATAAAATAACATCATTTAAAAAGGCAAGGGAGTAATTGATTCACAACTCAGGATAATGATTAAATTTCAAAAAGAGAAGAAGGTTGAAATCTGAGAAAGATGTAACTTCAAAAATTCTTGGCATTATTTATATCTTATCCTCAGTATAGGTGTCCAGTTATTCTTTTTATTATTTATTATTTATGATATATTGCATAGTAATTCTTTAAAAGAATTCATGTTCATAAACAAAGGGTCTTGCTCAGCCATGGAACACAAAAACAGGAAACCTAGAGCATCAAAGCCTAATATACCCATAAAGGAATTGCCCAGGAAAGGAAATGTCTTAGTCCATTTTGCTTTGCTCTAAAGGAATAGCTGAGGCTGGGTAAGTTAGAAAGAAAAGTGGTTTTTTTCACTTGGTTAAAAGGTCAGCAGGCTGTACAAGAGGCAGGCACGAGGTTCTGCTTTTAGTGAGGAACTCAGGAAGCTTTAATCATGGCAGAAGGAGAAGGGGAGCGGGAGTGTCACGTGGTAAGAAAGGGAGCGGGAAAAGAGGAGGTGCAAAACTCTTTTTAACAATCACATCTTGTGAGAACTAATAGAGTGAGAAATTACTCATTACCTGGAGAGAGAGCACCAAGCCATTCATGAAGGATCTATCCCCATGATCCAAACACCTCCCACCTGGCCCCACTTTCAACACTGGGCATCAATTTTTTTGATAGCTTTTAATTGTGCTTTTCTTCAACTTAGTTCATTAAAATATATTTATTTTAAATATCCTATAAATAAAGTGACCACCAACTAATGTGGAATATAGGTCACCCCTCAGTATGATATTTGTTTTAAGCAGTGTTTCTCATAGGAATTTTATTGATTGTACAGTAGTTACAATAATGTCAAATATAATGATGTATACAATTTAAACGAGATAGGCCAGTTAAGAACTTACATAATATAAAAATATACATATTAAAAGTTAGCCAAGTGGACAGATGCATGTAACAGGGAGAGCAGGTAACAGGAATCCCTTTAATTATCAGTCAAGGGTCCAGATGCAGGAATCTTGTTTTCCCCTCCATTACAGTAAACAACGTTCATTAACAGATACAGGTCTTCCAGATACATCTAAACACACGGGAGTAAGTTGTGAATTGCTATGTGTACAGTCTAAAGTGGTGTAATTGTGATCTTCCTGTGATACTCCTGAGAAAAAGTAAATAGTGAACCCCATGCAAGTAGTAGGAAGCATTAGTCTTTTATCATAGGTTGGACTTGAAGACATTTAACTCCTGACATTAATATCTGTAAACAGGCCCGGCATGGTGGCTCACATCTATAATCCCAGCACTTTGGGCGGCTGAGGTGGACATATCATTTGAGGTCAGGAATTTGAGACCAGCCTGGCCAATGTGGTGAAACCCCATCTCTACTAAAATACAAAAAATTAGCCGGGTGTGGTGGTACACACCGGTAATTCTAGCTACTTGGGAGGCTGAGGTGGGAGGATCACTTGAGCCCAGGAGGTGGAGGTTGCAGTGAGCTGAGATCATACCACTGCACTCCAGCCTGGGTGACAGAGTGAGACCCTGTCTCAAAAAATAAATAAAAATAATAAATAATAAAAGCCAGGCATGGTGGCTCATGCCTGTAATCCCAGCACTTTGGGAGGGTGAGGTAGGTGGATCACTTGCAGTCAGGAGTTTGAGACCAGCCTGGCCAACATGGCAAAACCCCCTCTCTGCTAAAAATTTGCAGGTCGTGGTGGCGTGAATGTGGTCCCAGCTACTCGGGAGGCTGAGGCACAAAAATCACTTGCACTCGGGAGGCGGAGGTTGCAGTGAGCCGAGGTTACGCCACTGCACTCCAGACTGGGTGAAAGAGTGAGACTCTGTCTCAAATAACAAACAAACAAAATATTCGTAAACAGCACATGCCCCCTTTTGCTATGTTTTCTCCAAAAATGGCATGGACTTAGGGTGGGAGAATTCTGATGGTTGTTTGACCTAACAGTGAACTACTGAACTACTGTTTAAAATGTGAGAACCTTTCAAAAAAATTAGACAGGTGTGATAGCGTGTGCCTATAGTCCCAGCTACTCAGAAGGCTGAGACAAGCGAATCCCATCCCCTGGGCCTGGGAGATCGAGGCTGCAGTGAGCCGTATTTATGCCACTGCACTCCAGCCTGGGTCACGGAGTAAGACCCTATCTCAAAAAATAAAATGAAATGAAATAAAAGATAAAGTGTAAGAACCTTTAAATACTATTTAGTTACACAGTTTAAAAAATGGGGATCATCCATAGCTATAAGTCAAAAGGTAGAAGGGAGTGCATCTTAATTTTTATGCTTTTAGTTTTACTGTTCTGTGGTTTCTATGGCTGTCCTAAAGAATGACACTGGTACACTGCTGGTTTCTTTACCAACGCAGACACTAGTTAGAGCACTTAGATCAGACAAAACCCGAAATAGAAGAAATGTCACTCTTTTTCTCTGGGATCTTCTAAGAAACTAGACTAAAATTATGAATTATTAAAGTTTCCTATTGAGTGGTCGTGTTTTTATGTATGTAACTATCCAGAGAACAAATCAAATAGCTGTCTAACACTTGTGAGAGCATGGACTTTTGGTATACTTCTGATAGGGATCAAGAACCCTGAGCAGCAATTCACAGTCAGAGTTGTTTTCTTTTTCTTTCTTTCTTTTCTTTTTTTCTTTTTTTTCTTTTTTTTTTTTTTGAGATGGAGTCTCACTCTGTGACCCAGGCTGGAGTGCAGTGGCATGATCTCAGCTCACTGAAACCTCTGTCTCCCGGGTTCAAGCGATTCTCCTGCCTCAGTCTCCCGAGTAGCTGGGATTACAGGCGTGTGCCACCACACCTGGCTAATTTTTCTATTTTTAGTAGAGACAGAGTTTCACCATATTGGCCAAGCTGGTCTCAAACTCGTGACCTCAGGTGAGCCGTCCACCTCAGCCTCCCAAAGTGCTGGGATTATAGGTGTGAGCCACTATGCCTGGCTAGAGTTATTTTCCTACACACCTCATTTACCCTGCGCTTGTGCCAACTACTATGGTATATGTATTTTGAGGGATTATGGTTCACAACGTATGCTTAAAGATCCTCTTAGAGAGATTTCTCTAGTTGAGTAAAAACCCCTTTATAAAAAGGTGGCAGGTTCTGTGAACTTAAAGAGAAGACTCAGTGTCTCTCTGGATACCTTTAAATTACTGCTAGAATTGGAAGTTCCTATTTAGGGGGAAACAATATTAAAATAAAAGTCTATTTTATTGGTAACTTAGAATGCAAAATATTTTATTTTAAAAATTCTAAAATTTGGAAGCAAGCTAGCCTAGGTTAAATAATATCGTTTCTAGACCTGAGTGTATTCATTTGGGGCTCAGTTTTTCTGTTTAATTACAAGAACAACTTCCTAACTTCCTAGGTGGGAACACTACTGTTTTGGAGATCTGCGATTAGATAAACTGATCCATCTCAGTTGGTAACACTTCTTTTTTTCTTTGGTAATGGTGTAAAATTCTAGAATAAATGCATTTTTATCTAGTTTTACAGTGACAATTTCATTCCAAAATCTATTGGGAGGCATATACCATATATAGGAAGCCATCTTCATCCTTCTCACTCCTCATACACCTCTGAAATCAGCGAGGTGATGCTCATCCTTCTGTGCCCAGTCCCCGACAGGAAGAAGGCTTGATTAGCACAAGGAACTTTGTTTCATCCAGAACAGGCAGCTGCTTCTCACTCTTGTATCCTGTTATCACGGGGATTCTGGTTGGATGCTGCTCTCCGGTAAGTGAGACATCTACTCTTTGTCTTAAGGTGCAGGCTGCTTGAAGGTCTTCTGAGGCATGGTGCTGGGGCCTGGGGGTGGGGGCAGGGGGGGCTAGGCTGATTAGCACAAGGAACTTTGTTTCATCCAGAAC
>NW_012114489.1:5777790-5842546 GCF_000951035.1 Colobus angolensis palliatus | reverse complement strand
AACAGTTCCAGTGTTAGAGGGTGAATCAGGTTACTTTAACCTGATGCTATTTTATCAATCTGCTTTTCATGTTTGCTTATTAGGCAAATTTTGACTATAAATTGGCTTTTCATTTAAGTTTTTGTTTAAGTTTGGCTTTGCATCTCATCGATTCATTTTATATATTTCCATTCTCATTCATTAATCCACCGTGCATTTATTTAGGACTTCTATGTGCCATGTACTATTCTAGGTACTGATAATACGGTGGTGAATAAAAGTGGCATTCCGTTGACTCATGGAGTATGTAATATAGTGGATGAAAGAGAAAATAGACAAATTAATATATAGATAGACCAGATGAAGCAGTAATGAATATTATGGAGAGAATTAAAGTTGTGTAAGTGCATATAGAATATGAGTTGTTATTTTAGATAGTACATTCAGGAAGGACTCCTTAATGGGGTGACATTTAAGTAGAGGGCCAAATGAAAAGAGAAATAGATCCTTAAGTACCTAGAGTAAGAACATTCCTTATAAAGTGATACTGAGTGCAACTTATCTGAAGTAGGATCACAATGTGAGTGTTCATGGAACTTCAAGGAGGCTGTGATGCAAACAGTGCGAGTAAGCTTTAGGGAGAGTGACAGGCAATGAGATTGGAAGTAGCCATGGCCAACTAAACAGAACCTTGTTGACCATTATAAGGAATTAGAGTGCTTTATTTTATTCTAAGTGTGCTGGAAAACCTTTGGGAGCTTGCCAGCAGGGGGATGCATTGTGTGACTTACTTTTTAAAAGGATGACACCAGCTATTGTGTGGAGAATAGCATGGGAGGAGAAGAGAGAACAGATGTACTAAACTATTGCTCTAATCCAGGTGAGAAATTAAACTGGATTAAACTAGTGTTGGAATGGTGTAGGTGGAGAAAATTAGTTAAGTTTGGAATATATTTTAAAGTGGAAAAGGCAGCATTTGCTGATGAGCTGAATATGAGTGTGAGGTGAATTAGCCTGTTGGCAAGAAACACATACCAGTTGGGTAATTGGAAGCAGTTCAACAAGTGGGCTTCTTACAAAGGTGAGAGCAGGCTAAATCACAAGGGAAGCATGCGGACATCATTGCTATTACGAACAGGAAGACATTATACTCCTAAGCCAAAAGGTATAGAAGGCAGAGAGAAGTTATCAAAAACCTGACATGAAAAGGGGAGTGTGGAGAGTCTGGCGTGATATAGCCATCCCTCTGTGAACCCATAGAGAGGCAGTCAGGGAAATAAATTCCCCAGATTTATTCTCCTTTCTGTGCTCTCCTGCTGGTGCTTCCCACTCAATCACATTAAGAAGGGAGGAGAAGGAATCTGGATGTGTAAATGTAAGCTATCCAGCCTCTGGTGGACAGATAGGAATCAATGGTAACTCCTAAGTATTTGACAGGAATAATGGGTTAATGGTGGTGACATTTACTACAGTGAGGATTAGGAATGAGGATAGGGAATCAAGAGTTCTGTTTTATTTACATCAAGTATAAAAATGTCCACAAAACATTGAGAAAACAGAAGCACTGAGTTGGCAATTGGATACACATGTCTGGAGTTTACAGGAAAGATTATAAATATAGATATAAATTTAGAAGTCATTAGCCACTGGGAGTAAAGGAGATCACCTAGGGAATGAATATAGTGAGAAAGCAAAGATCTGAGAACTAGGCATTGGAAAACTCCAACATTTATTTTAGGAAGAAAGGAGAAAACAACCATATGGAGCAGAAGGAGCAGCCAGTTATGTAGGAGAAAAATATGAGAATATGAAGAAAGTGTAGAATTTATTTTACAAAGTTGGGTGTGATTGACTGTACCAAATATTGCCAAGAGGTTAAGAAAAAGCCTTGGAAGTGACCACTGAATTTGGTAAGAGGGAGGTAACCAGTGACTTACTGTAACTCTTTTATAAGACTTACAAGAAAAAAGCTTGGCCAGGAATGTTTGGGGAGAGAAAGGAGAGGGAAGAAGTGATGATGGTGAGTGAGGAGAGACAACTCTTATATAGAGTTTTGCTGCAAAGAGAAGAGAACTAGAGTGATAACAAAGGGAAATGGGGTCAATAGATTTTTTTAAAAATCAGGTTTATCACAGGATGTCATATACTAATGATAATGATTCAGTAGTGAGGGGGAAGTTGTAATACGGGGGGACAGAAGTTTCTGAAAGTCTTAAATAGGGGAGAGAAAACAGGATTCAACTCACAGGTGGAGGGGTTGTAGCAGGAGAGGAGATGAAATATTTGGCATGGAGGCAGGCAGGTTGTTAGATCTGGTGGTGAAAGACTATATGCATATTATCTTCTAACTGCTTCCGTTCCTGAAGTGAATAAAGAGGCAAGGAAATCACTTATGAATGAGGTGGAATACCTCTGTGCTAGAGCTTTGAGACAGAAGAAGGTTTGGAACTGCCAACTCAGAGAATGAGAGAATTAGTCCAATAGAGAAATGGAGATTTGTTGCCTGGAAGCAGATCAGACCACTTGTAGTTTCATAACACAAACATAAAGTGAGACAGCATTGCTACTTGTTTTTCTCTAACCATTTCAGATACTTGAGGACAGAAATGGAGTAGGCAGATACCTGGATTGAAGTAAATTCCAAATTCTTTTGCTCGTTGAGGATGACAGAGAGTTGGGGGTGGGGGACAAAGGAGCTTAGATTTTACATAGTGAAATTTTATAATAACAAACCATGAAATTTAACTATATTAAAAAGGGAATTAAGGACTTGAGGAAGAAGATGGAAATGGCAAATATGATAGGGTCAGCAGGTTGGAGGTCCTAGAGAAGTCAAAGTTTGCTCTGATCAGCAAATGTGTTCAACTAGGCCTGCAAGTATATATTAAGCTTAGGAGGACAGGATGATTCAGAGCACTGTCACGTGGACTCAAGCTATTAAGGCAAAACAATTAGATTAAAAGAGTAAAGTAGTTCACTCTAAGATGTGGCTCAATTTTCTTAGAAGCTATTTTCTTAATCTAAGGGGAACTTCCTACTCTGGGGAAGATGTTTTTTAGACAAAACCTTCCAGTGCCACTTGAATATCCCAGGACATTACCATAACTACTCTTGGAGACCAGTAGTATGGCAGCCTGATTCTGAAAATGTCAATCAAAGAAAAAGATGGGTTATTAATCTGATTGCTTTGGTGGGTTTAAGGATTTAAAAGACAATCATTTCTAAAATGCTATATCACCTTCCTTATGTAGTGGGCTTGTCGTGTTTTCTGCCCTCATGGAAATAACATCCCAGTGGGAGAGATACATGTGCAAACCAGTAATGATTTTAAAGTGAAATGCATACTAATATTAGTAGAATTTTTTGTGTGACGATTTCATAAGGTGTTGGCAAACCTTACATTTAAATGTGCTTCCTAGATTTTAGAAACACTTATTCAAATTTCTGGGAAGTCCGTTAACTTCAGACTGTCATTTGGAAACAAAAGAGGCAAAAAAAAAAAAAAAAAAAGGTTCTCTATATTCTAGAACAATTTCCATTAAAAACAATTAAAATAGCCAAATATATGCTAATTGAATTATTGACAGAGGGTCCTGTGAAAGTACAGTGAAAAGAGATACTGTTTTGGGGTAGACATAGTGTTTAGATTGGCTTCCAGAAAAGATACTTGAGCATAACATTGAAAGCAGGAGCAACAGAGCAGCACATAGCCACCTAACGTGAATTTTCTTCTGGGCCCTTATGTATGCATGCCCATGCTCCTCTGGCTCAGACTCACTTTGTTTCAGTCCCTTTTCTGCCTGGTATCCAACAAGGTGGGAAGCAGGTGGAGGCTGACACATGGTCTGTGACAGGAGGGAGGAAAGAGCATGACATATTTTGGAAAATGGAAAATCTTAGTATGGTTGGAACATAGAGTAAGTGTAAGCAGCAATACGAGACAAGGCCAGCTCACAACTTGGCGTGTTTTAATGCAGCATTTCTCAAACTTTTTGGTCTCAGAGTGCCTTTACGCTCTTAAAAGTTATTGAGAATCCCAAAGGGCTTGCGTGTGTATGAATTATATCCATTTATATTTGCCGTACTACAAGTTAAAGCTGATAAACTTTTAAATATTTATTAATTTATTTTAAACAATAACCAACCCAATACATGTTAACATAAATAATACATTTTATGAAAGATTTTTTCCCAACAAATCAAATTTAATAAGGAGATTGGCATTGTTTTACAATTTTGCATATTTTTATTGTCTGGTTTAATAGAAGACATCTGGATTCTCATATCTGCTTCTTCATGCAATCTGTTGCAATATCACACTTTATGCAGTGTCTGGAAAATTCAACTGTACATTTGTGAGAGAATGAGACTGGAAAAAAATAATATTTTAGACTTGCCATAAAATAATTTTGACCCTGCAGACCCACTAAAAAGGTCTCAGAGACCACCCTCAAGCTCCCCAATCACACTTTGAGAACTGCTGCTTTCTTATAAAGGCATGCTGAGAAGAAGTTAAATTTTAACTAATGCACAGATAATTTAGGCAAAGGATTATCTGATAGGATTTGCATTTTATGATTATTGCTCTCAGGGTGGGAAATGAATTGGAGACAGGCAAGGCAAGATGATTGGAAATTAATTACATTTGAACAATTTCTCACATTCTATCTGAAACAAATATTTTTACAAACTTTTATAAAATGCCGGTAATACTTTTTATGTTTCTAGTTTACTTTGCTCAAGAGAAAGTTACTTGAAAGCAGATACTGCTTTTGATTCATCCATATGACTATGGCTTTTGGTAACGTGTACAGAGTAGGCACCAAGTAAAGATTTGTTGAAAATAAATGAAAGAACCAACTAAGTGGCTATCAGAATAGTGCAGATAAAAGACGATATAGTCCTGACCTTAATGGCAGTGGCAAAACAGAGGAGTAAATTCAAGAGATATACTGAATTCATTGTTGACTGCCTGGAAATGTCACTGACCTACTTGACAGATAAGTGCTATGAAGGAAAGAGAAGGTACACCATCATGTCGGCCATCTGCTTCATGTGGCCCTGATTCAGGAAGTAGTGAAGGGACAAAATGGGGTGGAGTATGAAGGGGTGACTTCTGGTTTCATTTTGAATATGAATTCCAGATGCCTATAGGACTTGACCCACCCATAGCACCTGAGGCTGTTTTAAAGTTACATAAGTGTCTTATCTAATTAAGCCAAGATCGTAGTGTATTCTAATATTTGTTCTCAATGCTTTAATATTTTAGTATTTGTTTTTAGTACTTTTGATGTTTTAGTGTTTATTTTTAATGTCTTAATATTTTAAATATTTAATCAGAATTCTTGGATTTTTGCTGGCCTAAATTTCCAATTCTATTAGTGGGTGCCCATTTACTGTCAAACACATGGGATTAATTTGGCTGCTACACAGTGGATGCTATTTTGCTTTCTGATTCACTGTAATGTACTTCTAGATTCCATCCAGAGTTTGGGAAGCTGAATTCTTCCTACAACTGTGTGAAGGAATCTGCAGACCCCATTCTTAATATGCATGTATGGTAGAAAGTAGAAGACGCAGCATTGGACTTATTTACAGAAACTGATCGAGTCTCCAGTCACCATCCTCCCACTTTGCAAGTCCTAATTAAAGTTGATGACACATTTAAAAGTACAAATATCTGCAAGGATGGATTTTAGTAGTTCACAATTCATTAGATAGACAACATGTGATTGAAAATAAAGAAGCATTATGCAAAGAGTATGTTTTGAACAACTTAAAATGAGTTCAGAAGGTAGCAAAACAAACTGGCTTTATGTTTCCAAGAGAGTAGCCCCAATAGACAGAAAGGAAGCCTTTAAACACTAAAAGAATTTAGTTCTCATATCCTTTATTGCTGCTTATCTTTTCATCTGGTTGGAGTTGCTGTTTTATCCAGTACTTCACTATTTAGCACCATCCTGTCTTTATATTTTGATTCCAATCTACTCTGCAAGCCTAATTATCACCCTGTCTCAGGAGGATGTGAATCATTTTAAAGTTAGAGAAGCATTTGCATAGATAGAAAATAATTGTAATTTCTTTATAATTACTCTATTTGTTTTTCTCTTAATTATGCTGAAAATGTGTCAATATCTCCAAAGAATGAATGACTACCACCTGTCATAAATGTGGAAGGCAGCCCCCAAGTCTAATCACTTTCATCACTTCAAATTAAAACTATAGTGTTTAGGAAAGTTTGAGCCCTTGATAAAATTTCTATTGGTTGCATAATTTAGTGAGTTACAGAAATTGTACCATTTAAGAAAAATAAGATATACTTTGAAAAGTATATTTTGTTCGCTCTTCACCAGTTATTAATTGTGTGTTTCATAAAGCACATATTGAACACATAAAACTGGACACGCATGAATTTCATTAGAGACATTTATATACTTTAAATGGAATACAGGACATTATTTCTAAGACTGTCCAAGGATACTTATGGTAATGTGTGAAATACAGATATAAAACTAAAACACACAAAGTTTCTGGGGTCACCTAACAGAATTTTTATGCTTCCCAATAGAGAATTAGGCAGGTAAGTTTAAAAAGTAACCAAAGGTATATTTTATGAAACATGTTATTATTATTATTGAGAGTGGTGCCACAATTTCTTTCTCCTCTCATTTACACGCTCAAAGAAATTTCTGCTCTTCTCTGTTTTTGGAAATTCTGCCTTTACTCCTAATGTGATACTTCAGACTTTGAAATATGGTGGGCCACATTTTACTCTTGCACAGAGTCATGGTTCATGTGTTACAGACCCTCTTGTTCTCTCATTTGCCTCAATGCTCAGGCACGAAGAGCACTCTTGGGGTTTTGTTAATGTTCTTGGATAGTGCCCAGGATCTAGTAGGAATGCTGGCCCTCCTTCTTACAGGTACTCTCTTTCACCACTGATTCTATGTTAGTTAGACCAGGCATCTGCAAACAGGGATATTTTTACTTCTTTCTTTCTGATGTAGATGGGTTTAATTTTGTTTTCTTGTCTGATTGCCCTTGCTCATACTTTTAGTACTATGTTGAATAGAAATGCCAAGGGTGGTCATCTTTTCCTCATATGGGATCTTAGAGAGAAAGCTTTCAGTTTTCCACTGAAAACTATGATTATTATGTTAACTGTGGGCTCTTCATAAATGAGTTTTACTGTGTTGAGAAAATCTCCTTCTATACCTATTTTGTTGGGAGTTTTTTATTTATCAAAAAAGGATGCTTAACTTTGTCAAATACTTTATCTGCATCTACTGAGATGATCATGTGGTTTTTATCTTTTATTCTGTTAATGTTGTGTATCACATTGACTGACACAGAAAAATGGAACAGAACAGAAACCTTAGAAGTAAATCCAACCACACATGATCAACTAATTTTTGACAAGGGCACCAAGAACACACAATGGGGAAAGGATAGTTTCTTCAACTCATGGTGTTGGGAAAGCTGGATATCCACATGCAAAATAATGAAATTGAACCCTTATCTTATACTATACACAAAAATCAAATGGAAATGGATTAAAGGCCCAAATATGAGAATGAAATTGAAATTTCTAGAAAAAAGTACATAGGGGAAAAATTCCTTGACATTGGCCTTGGCAATGACTTTTCGTGGCATATCATACCACAAGCTCAAGCATCAAAAGCAAATATAAAAAGTGGCACTACATCAAACTAAAAAGCATCTGTATAGTAAAGGAAACAACAAAATGGAAACACAGCTTATGGATTAAGAGAAAATATTTGCAGACCATATATTTGATAAGAGTTAATATTCAAAATATATAAGGAACTCACTCTAATCAATAGGAATAATAAAAATAATACCCAATTAAAATATGGCCCAAGGACATGAATATACATTTTTTCCAGACATAACTAAATATGGTCAACAAATATATCAAAAGTGCTTAATATCATTAATCACCACAGAAATGCAAATCAAAACCAAAATGAGATATCACCTCACACCTGTTAGGATGAATATTATCAAAAAGACAAGAGATAACAAGTGTTGTTGAGGGTATGGATAAAAGGGAACCCATGGCCGGGTGCAGTGGCTCACACCTGTAATCCCAGCACTTTGGGAGGCCGAGGGGAGTGGATTACGAGATCAGGAGATTGAGACCATCCTGGCTAACACGGTGAAACCCAGTCTCTACTAAAAATACAAAAAAATTAGCTGAGCATGGTGGCACGCACCTGTAGTCCCAGCTACTCAGGAGGCTGAGACAGGAGAATCGCTTGAACCTGGGAGGTGGAGGTTTCAGTGAGCCGAGATTACACTGCTGCACTCCAACCTGGGCAACAGAGCGAGGCTCCGTCTCAAAAAAATAAAAAAAAAAAAGGGGGAACCCTTGCACACTGTTGGTAGGAATGTAAATTGGTATAGTCATTATGGCAAATACTATGGAGATTCCTCAAAAGATTAAAACTAAAATTATCATATGACCCAGCAATCCCTTTTCTGGTTATATACCTAAAGGAAGTGAAATCAGCAACTTATGGAGATATTACTGCAGCATTTTTCGTAGTATCCAAGATAGGGAAACAACCTAAGTGTCTGTTGATGGACGAATGCTTAAAGAAATTTTGATAGAGTGTATATATGTGTGTATATATATACATACATAATTTCTGCTATGTGAGGACATAATTATAAAGAGAAATCTAATCAGCTGGCACCTTGACACATACACACACACACACGAAAATTATTAAGCCTTAGAAAAGGAGATCCTGCCATTTGCAGCAACATGGATGAACCTGGAGGCCATTATGCTAAGTGAAATAAGCCAAGGACAGAAAGAAGAATACTGCATGATCCCGTGGATATGCAGAATCTAAAAAAAGTGGAATACATAGAAACAGAGTAGGATGGTAGCTACCAGGGTTGGTGGGAGAGGGAAATGGGGAAATGCAGGTTAAAGGGTACAAAGTTGCAGTTAAAATAATTCTAGAGATCTTATGTACAGCATGAAGACTATAGTTGGTAACATTGCATTGTTTACTGGAAATTTGCTAAGTCAGCAGATTTCTGGTGCTCTTATCACAAATAAGGTTAACTATGTAAGGAGACGTATATGTTAATTTGCTTAACTGTAGTAGCAATTTCACTATGTGTATGTAGATCAAAACATCATGTTGTACAGCTTAAATATATACAATAAAAACAACAACAACAACATGGGACCCAGGACCAGGGTTTGAATCATGGTCTTACCCTTTTCCAGTTGTATCATCTTGGGCAAACTATATAACATTTCTATGTTTCTGTCTCACTGTATGTAAAGTGATACCGATTATACCAATTACTGCAGAGAGAATTGTGGGATAAATAAATTAACATAAATGGAATAAATTATTTAATTATTTAATTAATTACTTAATTAACATGTAAAGCACGATGTAAAGGTTAGCTGCCATTATTAGTGTCAGCCTGTTATGTACTGTGTATTTGTGTCTTCCTAAAATTCATATGTTGAATCCCTATGCCCTAATGGGATGCTGGAGCTTTTGGGAGGTGATTCGAGTTAGATGAGGTCATGAGGATGGAGTCCTTATTTGGTAATGCATTTATTAAAAAACGAGGATACCAAGGATATTTCTCTCTCTCTTTCTGCCATATGAGGATAGAATCAGGAAGAGGGCTTTCACCAGGAATCTAATCGGCTGGCACCTTGATTTCATACTTCCTAACCTCTAGACCTGTGAGAAGTAAAAGTCTGGGTTTTGTGTTTGTTTTCTGTTTTGTTTTTGAGACAGAGTCTGTCTCTGTCACCCAGGTTGAAATACAGTGGTGCAATCTCGGCTCACTGCAACCTCCGTGTCTCCAGGTTCGTGCCTCAGCCACCCGAATAGCTGGGATTGCTGGCATGTGCCACCGCGCCCAGCTAATTTTTGTATTTTTTTTTCTTTGTAAGTAGAGACAGGGTTTCACCGTGTTGGCCAGGCTGTTCTTGAACTCAGGAGTTCCACCTCAGGAGTCCTGACCTCAAGTGATCCACCTGCCTCAGCCTCCCAATGTGCTGGGACTGCAGGTGTACCATGCCCAGCCTAAATGTCTGTTGTTTAAGTCACCCAGCCCACCGTATTTTTATTACAGCAGTGCAAACTGACTAAGACACAGCCAGAGCAAGTTCGGTGGTCACAGAGTTCAAGATACTATACTTGATTCTAAATATTTCAACATTTGTGTCAAAAGTTTGAACAATGATATTAAAGGCCTGTGATACAAAATTGGGAGCTGTATCTCTGATGCTAGGCTAAAGTCAATGACATGAAATACGTTTAGGTCCCCCAAAACAAAGGTTTACATGTCAAGTATTTGCCAGCATTGTGATATATTTATTTTAAATATATAGTGCCATGTTGTGATCTGTTTCACAGCTTGAATTGCAAATACAGCTAAACAAACTTTGGTAAGTTTTTATTTTTTTTTCAAAAATGAAATATGTGGCTGTGTGCAGAGGCTCACGCCTGTAATCCTAGCACTTTGAGAGGCCGAGGCGGGTGGATCACCTGATGTCAGGAGTTGGAGACCAGCCGGGCCAACATGGCAAAACTCCGTCTGTACTAAAAACAGAAAAATTAGCCAGGCGTGGTGGTGGGCACCTGTAATCCCAGCTACTTGGGAGGCTGAGGCAGGAGAATCGCTTTAACCAGGGAGGCCGAGGTTGCAGTGAGCTGAGATCGTGCCACAGCACTCCAGCCTGGGCGAAAGAGTGAAATTCTGTCTCAAAAAACAAAATAAATAAATGAAATATGTGATTCAGTTATATAAGATGAATACATTCTAGAGGTCTGCTGTACAACATTATCTGTGGTTAACAATACTGTATTGTGTACTTAAAATTTGTTAAGGGTAGATCTCATGTTAAATGTTTTTACCACAATATATAAATAAGCAAACAAACAAACAAATAAATAATATATGTGGTTTCAAATGTCACAGGACGAAATTAGTAGACAATCCAGTATCTTTTCTCCTCTCACCACCTTTACCTCCGATTTGTTGAAAACTTAGGACTTATAGAGACCTAAATATCTTCAGGTGTCATGGGAAGGGTGGGTCATTCCAACTTCTAAACCCACACAAGGATTATGTAATAAGTTCCTTAATGTTTTGTCTTATCATTGCTACATAAAGACATTTTTGACAACCAGTCTTATAACATTATGAATTCCACCAGTAAGAACCTTTGAGGGAGACTGATCCATTCCTGCAGTGCTTATCTCAACCATGAAGCCTCTTACTTTGGGTACCCATGGATATACTTCTTAGGACTCAGTATTTTTCACCTCGTATTCAGGTAGGAGTACAGCATCAAAATTGGTTTAGGACTGCAGTGGACTGAATGCTTGTCTTTCCGTAAATTAATATGTTGAAATTCTAATCTCCAAGGTGATGGTATTAGGAGGTAGCCCCTTTAGGTGGTGATTAGATCATAAGAGTAGAGCCCTCATGAATGGGACTAGTGACCTTTTAAAAGAAACTCCAGAGAGCTAACTTGTCCCTTCCACAATGTGAGAACCAAGGTAGAAAGCACCATCTATCAACCAAAAGCAGGCCTTACCACACACTGAATCTACCTGCACCTTGACCTTGGGCTTCCCAGCCTCCAAACAGTGAGAAACAAATTTCTGTTGTTTATAAACTACAGTATTTTGTTACAGCAGCCCAAATGGAATAAGATGGGATGGCAATAGGAAAAAGAAAATTTAAAAATCAGTTATTTACTGCCGTACAGCTGGGGTCAGCAGAGAGGACTGAGTGCAAAGGAGCATGAAGGAACTTTTGTGTAGATGATGGAAATATTCTATCTATATCATAATTGCCTTGATAGGTATATGAGTGAATACATTTTTTAAAACTCATCAAATCATACAATTAAAATGAGTGGACTGTGTTGAATACAAATTATACCTCACTAGAGCTAATTCCCCCCGTCTTCTTCATTCTCACACCCTAAAAGAACTGAAGACTCCCCACTTTCATCTTGCTAAACATGAAGTGTCTTATAGTACTCTCTCTCTCTCTCCAGGGAGCTTTATATTCCACCTATTATTTAATTTTATGTTTTAAGTTAAATTTAACAAATTATTCTTTCAATGGTTATTTCAAACATTTTCTTGTTTTGCTTTCTTTTTACATATGTGGAGGGATGTCCTTTCCTCTTTAAAAAATTCACTTGACAAGGTATTTAATGAATCCTTACTAAAAGTCAGGCAGTTTTATAGGCACTATGGATACAAGAGTGAGGAAGACATGTCCTGATAAATTAATATTAGATGATATGTAAGTAGAAAAGTAAAGCAGAAGATAAGGATAGGAATGATGGGATGGGGTTATGTTTGTTGCAATTTGTTAAAGTCTGGACAAAAAGACATCACAGAGAATGTACTGACTGAACAGACTTTAAGAAGAAAAAGGAAGGCACATGGAGATATACCTAAGTATCTATAGCTGTATCTAATAGTCCAAGCAGAGAAAGTAGCAAACATGACTTTTTTGAGAAGAGAGGATATCTGGAGTGACTGAAGAATAGCACAGGGGCCAGAATGGCTGGAGCAGACTCCAAAAAGGGAAGTGTGGAAGACATGAGTCCTGACAGGTAGCAGGAGGCCAGATTAGTTATAGCCATATGACTCACTTGAAAGGGTTAAGGCTTTCCCTTAAATAGGATGGTGAGATGTCTTGACAAGAAAACTGATTTTGGAACAAAGGTTTGTGTGTGAGTCGTTTATTGAGGGGGATGTGCTCAGAAAGCAGCAGTGAGGACCAAAGGAGATTCCAAGCAAGGAAAAGAGGAAAGGAAAAAAAAAGACATTGAATTGGCCATTGCTACAAGTGACTAGTGGTTCTATCCATGGGATCATGTAAAAAAATTGTATTAAATGTGCCCCAGGAACATTCACGCAGCGTGTAAAAGGGAGGAGTTTTTATCCTTGAGATTCCATAATTTTGTTGAACCTCCCTAAGGTGCATTAAGTCATCTGAAGTTCTGTGTTGCATATTTACTGTAGCACCCCATGCCCAAATTTAGTAGGTAAGCCCAAAGCAGGAGGTGTGACATGCGGAAATGTAATGTTCTCAGGACATTACCCCATGAAGCTGGTCGGAACCCAGGCAGAACTAGTCATTGCAATTGTATTTCTATAGACAAGATACAATTGGAATGTGAAATTTATAATAATGGTGCCATTTACAATAGCATCAAAAGATGCCAAATGCCTAGGAATAAATATAATTAAACATATCCAAAATCTCATCAGAGAAAACTATAACTGAAGGAAACAGTGCAAAAAGAGATTAAAAGTACAGAAGCAAATGAAGTTTTATATTCATGTTCATAGATTGGAAGACTCATTATTGAAAAGATGCCAATTTTCCCAAAATTGATTGGTAAATTCAATACAATCTAAATAAAATTTTTAGCACAGTGTTTATATGTGTGTTTTGGGGCTAGGAAAGGAAAATCTGAAAAATTATAAGTGATTCTAAAATTTTTAAAGAATACAAGTACAGATAAAATATATTTGAAGAAAAAAGTTGGAGAATTTATATTTGTAGATATCAAGATTATGATTAAGATAGTGTGCTGTTGATACAGCGACAAACAAATAGATCAATGAAATAAAACAGAGTCCAGAAGCATGCCCACACATATAAGGGCAGTCAAATGATTAAAAAATGGGCATAAATGAGTCGTAGAAGAATATCTTTATGAGCTTTGGGAAGAGGAAAAATTTCCCAAAAGATAAAGGGAAAGACTGATATGTTGGACTATTTTAAAAGGAGGAACTTCTGTTCATGAAGTGATACCATTTAAGATTTTTAAAACCAGTATATTTGCAACCCATATACACAAATGAGACATACAGATTAATGAAAAAAGTTGGAAGACCCAAGTGAGAAAAGGGACAATAAAGTTTTAATATCCTCTATAAAAATATAAAAGTAGCTTATGATCCTATGGAAAGATGCTCAACCTCTTTCTTAACCAGGGAAATTCAAACTAAAACCACAATGAGATGTCCACTAGAATACTACAATTTAAAAGACTGAAAACATCCAATATTGTTAGTAAAGAGCTTTCATTTACTTCTTATTAGGGTGTATGGTGAAAAGAACTATTTTGAAAAATTACTTGGCAGTATCTATTAAATTTGCAGATATGCAGATCCCCTGATCCAACAATACCACTATTCAGTATATACCCAACAGAAAAGCACACATATGCGCATGAAAAAACATAGGAAAGAATGTTCATACAATCATTATTCATGATATCCTCAACTTGGAAACAACCAAAATGTCATGCAAGAATGAAATGGATAAGTGAGTTCACGCTATACAGCAATGAAACAAGGACTGCTGCTGCACAAAACATTATGGATAAATCTCACAAACACATAGAGCAAAAGAAGCCAAATTAAAAAGAACTCAATTATGTGATTGCATTTGTAAAATGTTCCAAAACAGGCAAATAATCTGTTGTTGGAAGGCAGGACAGTCATTACCTTTTCAGAGAGGGGAGGGAGTATGATGGGGCCTCTGGAGCAATGGTAATATATTATTTCTTAGTGTGAGTGCTTTATGTGGGTGGGTTTACTCTGTGATAACTAATGTTCTACACATATGATTTGCTTAGCTTTGTATGTATAATACATAATATTTAAAAGCTTGTAAAATTGTTGTACCTACTTTAATATGTTCCTAAAAATAAATGAGACAATACATGTCTCATGACTGGCACATAGTAGGTGCATAATTGATGTTAGCTAGTGGCATAAAGAAAGGAACTACATAATCTTTGGTTTTAAGTAGAACTGTAAATTAGTTTAGAGAAAGAAAGAGTTGTTAAGAACGGATTTCCCAAATTCCATTCAGATTACGAGGTTATGAGAACTGAGAGGGGGGAAAAATAATCACTAAGCTGCCACTGAGAATATTTATTATGAGGGAAAGGACTAGAGAGAAATGCCCTGAAGGGCACTGAAACATGAATAATAAGTGGCAGTTTTTGGTCTATGTTGTGATATAAGTTATCAAGCTTGTGTTACACCAAGTAAGGTACTCAAGCAAGAGAGTATAGCTATATAGATTTAGATAATACCAAAACATTAAGATAGGTTGCTAACTCATTTCTCTTTTTCTATTCAAAGATAGCTACATTATTGTCAGAAAATAAATGGAAAGAACATTTGTATTTGCAGTGTTTTGTTTTTAACAGAGGTTCTGATTTATATTTATAGATATATTTATTTCGTATATTTATTTTATATATTACACTTAAAAGATGAGCAACCGATTTCTTGTTCTGAGCATTTTCATAACATACTTTGAATTATTCTGATAAACTTATATTTAGCTTCAAATATTATTAATTTATAATAATTTTAATTTGCGAGTTATATTATTCTACTTGTAACACTGTCCTCTGTATATATGTTCAATTACATTTAAAATGCAATTTATAATATCTGTCTTTACAATTTTTAATCATGTATATTATTGGACCCATCTAGATCTTTATAAAACATATTTATATTTTAACTCTGAAAACAAAGACTTAAAATATAAATACATTATGTTGTCAAAATGCCATCATCTATATTCAGCAGGTCAAATTTATTATCTGTCGTTATCACAAATAAATCTTTTTGGGGTGGATAAAAACAAAATTCTCCAATTCTAGCTACTATTAACTCTCAATGCAGCCTCCATTTGGGGATTGCTGAGCTAAGAGTCTATCTTAATACTTAAATAGTATTTGCAGTATCTTTGAAGGGAAATCCTTTCCTTGGGCATTTTGCATGTCCTTGGAAATGAGATTAGTATTTGATTTTTGTTTTCCTAAATATGACCAATGTAACCGTCGCTGGGGATGAATCTTACAGAGCTGCTTGCTGAAAGGTTCAGCTAAAAATTCTGACTTGGCTTATACAGTTTTCTCTTGTGGATGGAGTCTTTCTGTCTTGCAATTAGAATGTGCCACAACTTACTATGTCTCTTATTTTTAAAAAAGAATTTATAAATATGGAATTGCCAACATGAAATCTGGATGCAATATTTGATATGAGTCTCATAACAATATTATATTTTATTTATGTTCCTTAATAATTATTTAGAGTCAAATAAGTTCAAATATTCAAGCCGTTAGTCCATTTTCTCAGAAATGGAATATATACACTTACTTATAGTAATGTCATATAGGTAGTTCTTTTTGGCTAGAATATGGCTTTTTCCCCTCCCACTTTAAAGTATATGTGAGATGGCTGAATTTGAAATAACAATATACCTAGAATATACAAACAGACAGTATTTAGTTAAAAACCTGGCAAAAATCTATCAAATTGTTAATAAATGTGAACATAAATCTGTTACTTGGAGAATTGATTCTGTAGCTATGAAGAACTGAATGTGCTTACATCTTTTGTATTTTTAAAAAAAGAATTAACAAATAGATTTTTATAACATGCTTTTCTGTTGCCTGATAAATTTAATATATTCCACTAAAGTTAGTATACAGGTAACCCAGTACATTAATGACTTCTGGGGTAGGAACAGTTTTTTCCCCCTTGTTCTTCCTAGCAGAAAATTAAAGAATTTTTATATTCCAAACAGTTACAAACTCAGTTTTCCAGTAGTTTATCCCAGTCTTCAATGATGTATGAAATAAACAAGTGATACTGTTCCCAACAAAGAGGTGGAGACAATAATTAACGCTTGTTAATTACTGTTTGTTGTCTTATAGTTGAGAAATATATAAAGCCTCTTACATCAAATGTATCCAGTAAATCTTATTTTTCTTCCTATGTAAACATATCTAAAATGAAGTAGAAACATAAATTTAAGCTACCATTTAAAATGATACTTCAAAATAGACAGCAGGGCCATATTCCTATGATTGTTTTTTAATAGTTAATTTTTTGAGTAGATAATATATTTATTCAAAATCATATGAGATGCATGTTTGGAAGTCTTGTTGCTATCCACACTCTTAACCCACTCTACTGCACTGTGTACTGATAAATATTTTTATTGCATTTTTCTTATCCTCCTAGTGTTTAATGCAAATATATGCAAATAAGAAAATATATTCACTAGCTTCATTTCTTAGGAAAAAAAGGTAGCACACCAAACAAGACAATATTTTACCTTATTATTTTTTACTCTAAAATGTTATTGGAGATCACTCTTTCTTGGTACATAAAAGCTATACTCATTCTTCTTACAGATGCATAATATTCTATTATGTAGATATAGCTCCAGTTATTTCATAAATTTCTCATTGATATACACATGGTTTACTTACAGTTGTTTACTATTACAGTATCTCAATGACTAATCCTGTTCATATATCATTCAGAATGCATGATCATTTTTGTAGGACAAATACCTGGAAGAGGAAATCTGTGGTCAAAGGACAATTGCATTTGTATTTTGGTAAATAATGGCAGATTGTCCTGCATAGGAGTTGCATGATTTTCCACTCTTAGCACTAATGTATGAGAATGGTGTTTTCCCATAGTCTCAACAGCCATATTTTGTTAAAAATTTGGAATATGATAGGTAGCAGTTGTGGTAGTGAGCATTTTGTTATCTTCCTGTTTTTGTCTGGAACACAAGCAGTATATTATAATAAACATGTGCTTTAAGATTATACACATGCACACATACATACACACAGAGACAATCCTCAACTTATAATGGTTCAACTTGTGAATTTTTGACTTCATGATGTCGTGAAAGTGATACACATTCAGTAGAAACTACACTTCCAGTTTTGAATTTTGACCAATTAAAAATTCAAAATTTGAAGTATGCTTTCTACTGAATGTGAATTAAACATTCTTCATTATAAAATAATATTTGCATTAGAGGGTTTGTCCAATTTTAGACTAATGTAAGAGTTTCGAGCACGTTTAATATAGACTAGGCTAACCTATGATCTTCAATAGGTTCGGTTTATTAAATGCATTTTCAACCTACAATATTTTCACCTTATGATGGGCTTATCAGAACATAACCGCATCGTTAAGTTGAGATTTATCTGCACATAAATCATTTTAATGAAGTATCTGTTGAATTGTTTTCTTTTACCAAGGTGTTTTTATTTTGTTTTCTTTTAAAAAAGGACAGATTTGAATCCAGTAAAAATGTCTTTTCAACATTGTTAGAGATCAATCATATTAATTTGCATTAAATTGCATAAATGAGATGCCTCAATGAGAGATAAATGAAAATGTTCTGTGGTTTTCCTTTTTGTGCATTTTTCAGGTTATGGATAAAATGTCATTCGTGCTTGATAAAAATAATTTTAATATATTTCAGCTTTTTATGTACTCATGAATAGGTGGATTACCATCAGAATGATCTGTTCTTTATGGATTTGGTAGGATTTCATGTGAAACCATCTGAGCTTGGTGTTATTCACAGGGAGGAGGGCATTATTTTATTTACAAATTTCTCCAGTTATCTAGGGAAATTATCTGCTTCAAATTTCTCTTCTGGTAATTATTCTTCTATTGCATTTTTCTAGGAAAGTATCCATTTAATTTAGATTTTTTACATAGGGCTGCATAAAATAGTTTGTGAGTGATTTTTTAAAATTATGAGTTACTTGATTGACTCCTATTATTTCTTATTTTGTGTTTTAATGCTCTCTTTTTTGTCTCCTATGTGAGCTAAACTACTTTATTATTTTAAACTATCTTGTGTTTTCTTACTTTGCAGATTTTGTTTTCTAACTAATTTCTCTTGTCCATCAATTCATTTTCAATCTTTGTTTTATTCCATAGATTAGAATTAAGTTTGCTTTGTGTTTCAATCCTAAACTAAAAAATTATTAGGTGAATTATGTCCATTTGTATTTATTTAAATATGTTTAGTATTTTGTAGTTCTTCGATATTTAGGACTTTAAAAAATCCTTGTTATATATATATTTATATGACATCCTTAGTCTTTTCTTTGTTTAAAAATTATGTATCAGAACCTTATTATGAGCAACAGTGAAATTAATTAGCTTTTAACTTTTTGCTCTCCTCACGCACCCATTTTCTTAAATCGGATTAGCTTTAAAGTATTTGCTGCCATTATATTCAACATTATACTGGAAGTATCAGGTAGTGCAAAAAGATAAATTGAATGAATGGATAAATAAATAAAAGGCCTAAAATTTGATTGAAAAATAAAAAAGCAAAGCCATCTTGATTTGCAGATAATCTAATTATGTATGTGGAAAATCCTTTAAAATCTACAAGATAGTTATTGCAATTAACAATCACATTTTTCAAGCTTACAATTTATAAGACCAATACAAATACAAAGACCAATACAATATAAATTAATTGTCCTTCTGTAAAATAAAAATTAATATATAAGAAATAAATTTTAAAATTCAAATTTTAATAATGTAAAAAATAAACTATTTATAAATGCATTTAATAAAAGATATGTAAGATCTGAACACCGAATTACAAAACATTGGTGACATTAAATTAAAGAAGACACACATAAATACATATAGTTTTCATAAATTAGAAGACAATTTTTTTGAAATGTCAGTTCTTCTCAAATTGATCTATAGATTTAATGGAGTCCTAGTCAAATTGATAGGCTGATTATAATAAATATATGAAAATAAAAATAATCTACAATAGCTGAAATAGCTTTGAAAAAGAATAACTTTGGGGAACTTTCACTATCTGATTCAAGACTCGCTATAATGATAAAGTAATTAATGCAGTGTAGTACTGGTGTAATAGACAATATCTAAATGAAACAAAATCAAGATTCCAGAAATAGACCCACATATATATGGTGAAGTGGTTTTTGACACAGGTATTAAGGTATTCCAGTAGGGGAAAGATACATTTTTAAATAAATATTACTGGAACAATTGGATATCTGTATGGTTAAAAAAAAAACCTTGGACTCAAAATCATATATAAAATTTAGCTTAAATGAATTATAGACCTATATGTAAGATGAAGGTACAAAATCACTTGAAGAAAACATGGAAAAAATTTTTTGTCATATTGACTTTGACAAAGTTTCTTAAGCAGGACATAAAAAAAGCATAATCCGTAAAAGAAAAGAAAAAAAAGACAAATAGACTTTTGTTCTTTTACAGGCATGGTTTAGGAAACAAAATTGTTTGCCATACACTGAATAGAAGAAAATATTTGTAAATCATAAATTTAACAAAGGTCATGTATCCAAAAAATATAAAGAACAAATTTAATTCACTATCAAGAAAATAACATTTTTGACCTGGCACAGTGGCTCACGCCTGTAATCCTAGCACTTTGGGAGGCTGAGGTGGGCAGATTGCTTGAGGTCAGAAGTTCGAGACCAGCCTGGGAAACATGTCAAAACTCCACCTCTACTAAAAATACAAAAATTAGCCAGGCGTGGTGGCAAGCACCTGTAGTCCCAGCTACTCAGGAGGCTGAGGCAGGAGAATCGCTTGAACCCAGGAGGCGGAGGTTTCAGTGAACCAAGATCATGCCACTGCACTCCAGCCTGGGTGACAGCAAGACTCCATCTAAAAAATAATAATAATAATAATAATAATAATGGGTAAATGATTTTAAGAGGTACTGTAGCTCTTAAAATACACTTTCTTTATATATGTTTTATATTTTAACACATTTTCCTTAACAAAACAAAATAGGTCTATGGCCAATTATCATATGAAAAAGTGTTCTATGTCATTAACCATGAGGAAATTAAAATTAAAACCACAATGATATATTCACTAGAATTGCTAAAATCTAAGAAATGGAAAATACTAGGTTTGGACAAAGATGAAGCAACTGCATTTCTCATACATTGCTGGTGGGGATGCAAAATGTTGCAGCCATTTTGAAAAAAAATTGACAATTAAATATCAGCGTTATACGCACTTTTCATCAGAAGTCCCACTCCTAGATGTTTGCCCAAGATAAATTAAAAAATAGGTCTACAGAAAGACTTTGTACTAGTCAAAATTCTTCAGAAAAACAGAAGCAATAGGATATATGTGTGTGTGTATGTGTGCCTGTTTTATGTATACATATATACACACATACACACACATGCATATGTAATAAGAAATTGGCTGAGAAGCACCAAGTCCTGCAGTTAGCAAGACAGAGACCCAGAAGAGCCAATGGTGTTTTATTAGATTGAGTCTGAAGTACCGAGAACCAGGAGCACCAAGATTTTAAATTCCATTTGGAAAGCCAGCAGGCTTGAGACCCAAGGATAACCAATGTTTCAGCCATGGTTTGAAAGCCAGAAAAGAGTAATGTTGCAGCTCAAGCAGTTAAGCAGGCAGTGTTCCCTCTTTTTCTCAGAAAGGTTGGCTTTTTTTTTTTTTTTTTTCTATTTAGGCCGTCAGTTGATGGGATGAGGACTCCCCCTACATTAGGGAGGGCAGTCTGCTTTACTGAGTCTACCATTCAAATGTTAATTTCATGCAGAAACACTCTCACAGACACACCCAGAATAATGTTTGACCAAGTAACTGGGCACCCGGTGGCCAAGTCAAGTTGACACATAAAATTAACCTTAATAGGCTTATACACAAACTAGAAGGGGGGGAATTGTCCTAAAAGTGGTGCTCGAATAAACAAATTGTGGTATATTTATGCCATGGAACAAAACGACCAAAATAATGATATACACAAAAACATGAATGAATCTCAAAAACATGATGCTATGTTAGAAAGTGAAACATGAAAGACTGCATAGTACACGATTCCATTTATATGAAATTCTAGAAAAGGCAAAACTATAGTGACAAAAAACTGATCAGTGTTTACCTGGGGTGGAGGATGAGAGGAGGAAATCTAATTCAAAGAGTCACTATGGAATTTTTGGGGTTTATTTAAAAGATCTATATCATGTTTGTGGGAATGGCTACACAAATACATACAATCACCAAAACTCATCAAACTATACATTTAATATGTGTTGGTTTTATTTTGTGTAAATTATTTCTCAAAAGTTAGGAAAAATGATGTTAATTATAACATTGTTAACAAGAGTAAAATAGAATATTTTATAATAGAGAAATGACTAAAGTTATGGCAATTCAACTGAATAAAAAATGATGCCCTCATGAAAATTATAGGATTGAAAATGCAATCAGAACTGTACATGGTTGGTAGACTATGCTTGTATGTATTTTAAAAATTTCACATTTCTCTAGAGACTGAAAAGAGAACATGGCTATTTTTAAATATTGTTTTAAGGAAATAAAACATGTATCTTAACAAAAGCAAAAATTGACAAATGGTATCTAATTAAAGAGCTTCTGCACAGCAAAAGAAACTATCATCAGAATGAACAGGCAACCTACAGAGTGGGAGAAAATCTTTGCAATCTATCCATCTGACAAAGGTCTAATATCCAGAATCTACAAGGAATTCAAACACATTTACAAGAAAAAAACAAACAACCCCATTAAAAAGTGGGCAAAGGACAGGAACAGACACTTCTCAAAAGAAGACATTCATGCAGCCAACAAACATATGAAAAAAAGCTCATCATCACTGATCATTAGAGAAATGTAAATCAAAACCACAATGAGATACCATCTCAAGTCAGTCGGAATGGCCGTTATTAAAAAGTCAAGAAACAACAGATGCTGGTGAGGTTGTGGAGCAACAGGAACACTTTGACACTGTTGGTGGGGATGTAAATTTGTTCTACCATTGTGGAAGACAGTGTGGTGATTCCTCAAGGAGCTAAAACCAGAAATACAATTTGACCCAGCTATCCCATTACTGGGTTTATAGCCAAAGGAATATAAGTCATTCTATTACAGAGATACATGCACACATATGTTAACTACAACACTATTCACAATAGCAAGGACATGGAATCAATCCAAATGCCCATCGATAAAAGGCTGGATAAAGAAAATGTGGCACATATACACTATGGAATATTATGCAGCCATAAAAAGGAAGGAGATCATGTCCTTTGCAGGGACATGGATGAAGCTGGAAGCCATTATCCTCTGTAAACTAATGCAGGAACAGAAAACGAAGCTCCACATGTTCTCACTTATAAGTGGGAGCTGAACAATGAGAACATGCGGACATAGGGAGGAGAACAACACACACTGCAGCCTGTCCGGGAGTGGGGTGGGAGGAGAGAGAGTATTAGAAAGGATGGCTAATGCATGCTGGGCTTAATACCTAGGTGATGACAGGTGTAGTAAACCACTATGACATACCTTTACCTATGTAACAAACATGCACATCCTGCACATGTCCCCCAGAACTAAAAATAAAAAAAGAGTACATGTAATCCTAAAGCAAAATAAAATACTTGGGTATCACAAGTTTTACAGCTCAGAAATACATATAGTCTCAGTTTCCCGTTTTTAAAATTGAATGACACATTTCCTATGGGAGTTGATGGTAAGGCTTGGAAAGCCAGTGATATAGACACAGCAGCACATTAAACTCTTATAAAAGTGAAGATTTTATAAACATGAGCAAGTTGTAAACATATAAAGAAAAGGTTGTTTGCGTTATTTCTGATTATTGTTGTTTCATTTTGTGACAAGATTTATCTTTGTGCTTTTCAATTGCTTTGTATTTTTCATGAGTTATCATAGTTAATGGGAAAATGTATCTGACACAAACTAATATTCAAGTACTTTTATTAGGCAAACTATTATTTGTAATGCCTTCACAGTTTTACATTTTAGTTAGATTCTTCCTGCGCCTAAATCATTCTCTGTTAATGACTTAGGCACTAGAGGCACATTAAAGCTTTTTAACCACTAAGTAATCACAGGTCTTTTAGGAAATTGCTGCCGCCATGCATAATTTGCTACCCATGCCACTCACCTGTGTCAGTAGCAATTAGAGATTTCCCCACTGATTCCACACCGTCCTGAAAGAGTTAATGGACCTCTGCAACAGTGCAACTTCCTAACAGGATAAAATAAATTGTTTCAGTGCAAGTCTAATCAGATTTCTTAATAAAGGTAATAAACAAACCAAGTCATTGGATTTTAGTTTGTCCAATACTGATGAAGGGAGAACATAACAAATTTAAGTTTAAGGTTATGCAATGTGTAGTACAAACATATGTGACAATAATAATGTTAAAAGCTCTGAGATAGGAAAGCAAAAATATTTATATCCATTCTGAAGAAAGGACTATCATTAATTTAGCATTAGTCATCTCTGAAAGTCTGATGTACTTATAGCTAAAGTTATTGAAGCAGAAATGACCTGGGAGCATGAATACTTAGTTTTTATTATGACATAGCTTGACGCGGTGATACCCCCAACCTCTTTTCCTGGGCCACTTTCTTTTGCATCAATAACTTCCCCTCATGCATTATTTATTTAGTTTTTATTTAACTGACACTTACTGTACTATGTACTGTTCTACGTTTTGGACAAGTATTAAAACATTACTCCTTATAATAACCCTATGAAGTGGGTATTACTGATTTCTGTTTTACAGATGAGAAAGCAGAGATCCTGAGGCACAAGTAACTTTCTCAAACTTGTAAGTCTGGATCCTGAATCTGTGCTCTTAACCATTGAGTTAAAGTGCCATGACGGTTTATTAGTTTTTCCAAATTCCACCACAGATTTCAAGAATAGATCTACTCTCAGTTCCCCTTTTTCTTTTTTTTTTTTGAGATGGAGTCTCGCTCTGTCACCCAGGCTGGCGTGCAGTGGCGAAATCTCGGCTCACTGCAAGCTCTGCCTCCTGGGTTCATACCATTCTCCTGCCTCAGCCTCCTGCCACCGGCCCAGCTAATTTTTTGTATTTTCAGTAGAGACGGGGTTTTACCGTGTTAGCCAGGATGGTCTCGATCTCCTGACCTCGTGATCCACCCGCCTCGGCCTCCCAAAGTGCTGGGATTACAGGCGTGAGCCACCGTGCCTGGCCTACTCTCAGTTACCTTTGACTTCCATTTCCACTCAAATATTATTTTCCCTACAAATTATTGTACACTATATCTTGTGAAGAGAAAAATATTAGTGTCATAGTAAAACCATTTTAAGTCCCTAACACATGGATGAGAAGCTATTTTCTGAAAATTATGTCTGAACTACTTGCCTTTAACTAAACTTGCCTTTAACTAAAAATAATAATAATAATAATAATAAATCCATGTGGTTTCTACTTTAAACATGTTTTATAAGGTGGCTGCAGGGTTCTTACTCAAAAGACTGAGGTAATACGGCCTCAAACCTGATAGAATCCAGGGCACTGACATTTGCAATTACTTCAAATATTGGAAGAGTAGGGAATATGGGGAGGCTAGAAAGACCTATCAATATAGTCAATCTCAGAAAACATGATTTTCTCAACTATCTGTATTCTCGTTGCTATAACTTTTGCAATCACTGTAGTTTACAGCACCTTCTGTAATGTAATGTTGGCTGCCATAGAAGTACTCCACCAAAATAGAATGCCTCCTAAATCTTAGTGGTGTTAAAATGTAGTTATTTTATACAATAGAAATAAACATTTCTCTATTAAACTAAGCATATTTAGAGAAAAGTTTTTGAAGTTAAATAATGGTTGGGAAAGAAATTGCTAAGAATATTTTCTTTGCCTTATTATGATAGACAAACAGGAAAAAGATGTTTTAGGTGCATTTTTAGAATAGTCTCAAGTAAAAAAAAACACACACACAATGAATTACCATACATTTAGAATCTGGTTTGGTAAAATTAAGGGTTAACAGTAATTCTAATCGCTTGATTTCTTAGACTGTTCTATCGTTTTAGGTGTTTAATGAATGAGAAGCAGAATTAGTTTTATTTGAGAAACTATTAAAAATCATTTTGCATTTTCCTCTCTTTCTTTCTATTATAAAATGATTCTGTTACTGTTAGCAGAGCCTGGAATAGGGGTTGGCAAAGCTGAAGATGTTTATCGGGGATAGACAGGATAATTAAGATCAAGTGGATGACTTAACATTTCCTAACATGGAAAAACAGAAGAAATCTAAAGGAGAGTTGTACATGCTTCTACAACCACCATCTACCATTCTACATGTATAAGGGTCATATTTCGCCCTAAATTCTATTAAAATGGATGAACTTTTTCTTTTTTGATCAAATGATAATCTCTCTACTTGTATATTGGATCCTCTCAAGGCTTGCCTACTCAAGAATTTAATTTCTGATATTACCCTCTTTTCTCTTAATATCAGTGGCCAGCAAACTAAGGTGCACAACCCAACCCTGCCTTTTGTCTGTTAGTAAATCAAGTTTCATCTGAACACAGCCATGCCCATTAATTTACATGTTACATATGGTTGCACTTATGATAGAGATCATACAGCTGACAAAGTTTGTAATATTTAATATCTGTCCCTTTAGAGAACATGTTTGCCAACTGATGTCCTACATCTTCCATTTTCTTTTCCCTTGGTTAGATAATTTCTGCCAGCAAATAAACATTGTGTATTGTTACTTTTAACATTAATACCTTTTTTACTCCAGTTTTCTCCTTCAATTACTGCCCCATTACTCTGTTCCCCTTTACAGAATATCTCCTCAAAAGGTTTGTGTATGTCCTAGGCATTTCTGCCTCTTATTACCTATTTTTTTCTTGAATCTCCTGAAGAGTTTCTTTCAACTACTTCATACACACTGCTCTTTTAAGGTAATCAATAACATACATTAATCCAATTTTACCAGCCAATTTTCAGTCCTCATCTTATTTCATTCATTAACAACATTTGGCAGTATTCTAATCCAATTTTCTTGAAGCATTTATTTGATTCTCCTCATACCTTCCAAGTCCATTATATTATTCTCAGTCTTCTTTCCTTGTTTCTTCTTATTTTCCTGGCTCCTAAAGCTGTGAAATGTCTCGTTTCAGTCCTCAGACTTTGTTCTTCTTTACATAAAATTATTCCCTTCATAGTTTAATCCAGTATAATTCACTCAGATGCCATACATTCTATACACTGGTGATTACCAAAATTCTCTTTCCAACTCAGATCTCTTCCTCAAATTCTGTACACCAGTCTGCCTCAGCATACCTACTTGGATCATAAATACGGATTTCACTGTTAATAAATTCAACACAGACTCCTTACACATATTTTCTGATAGGTCCACTTTACTGAGGCTCACGCCTTTGCTCAATCCCAAGTGAATACAGTCTATCTCTACAGAAACAGGCAATTATCTATTTTAAAGTTTCCACTTGCGGTTTCTGCTTCCATTTTGGAGGAGTAAGCGCCTAACATATTGATCCTCCCACAAATATGAGCTATAAACATTAGACAAAAATAAACAAACTCAAATACCTGGGGCTCTAGAAACTGTACAAATAAAAACGTTTTTAGAAGGGACCAAGTGACCAGCACCGTGTGAATATCCTGTATTTTTACAGTTTTACATGAGAGAGTAGCTGCAGTCACAGAGGCATGGAAGCAGCTAAAACGCAAATGGTAAACCAGAAATGTTTCTGGTAGTCAAGTGAACACAGAACCCTGGAAAGAAAATAATCAAAGAAGAGAAACCCTAAATTTTGTGTTTAAACTCACTTCAGGCTGGGCACGGTGGCTCACGCCTGTAATACCAGCACTTTGGGAGGCCGAAGTGGGTGGATCACGAGGTCAGGAGATCGAGACCATCCTGGCTAACATGGTAAAACCCCGTCTCTACTAAAAATACAAAAAAAAAAAAAAAAAATTAGCTGGGCGTGGTGGTGTGCGCCTGTAGTCCCAGCTGCTTGGGAGCCTGAGGCAGAATGGCATGAACCTAGGAGGCAGAGCTTGCAGTGAGACGAGATTGTGGCACTGCACTCCAGCCTGGGCGACAAGAGTGAGACTCAGTCTCAAACAAACAAACAAACAAACAAAAAACAGAAAAAAACCTCACTTCAACCTGTGAAACATGCATATGTAGGGAAAACTGGAAACAGCTTTGAACAACTGAAATTTGAGCCACTGACCCCTTCAGTTAGGATATTTTGCAGTTTGGGTCTAACTATTTTAACTACTTACTGGAAGAGAAACAAATTGCTACTGTTCAGAGCAATATAACAGAATTCAGAGTGTCTACAACATGAAATTCCTAGTGGCCATGATACAATTTGAAATTATCTGACATACAAAGAACCAGGAAACTTAGACCCCACTTCAAAGGAAAAGACAGTCAGCAGATGCCAATTCTGAGATGACTCAAATGACAACAATATGTTAATTGGGTTAAATACTCCAAAATAAAATAACGCCAAAATCTGGTTCTTGGAAAATATCAACAAAATTCACGACCCCTAGCTATACTAGTAATAAATAACGATAGAAAGAAAATCCCAATATCTTGAAGGAAATAATGAATATTACTGCAGATCCTATATCTATTAAAAGGATAATAAAGGAACATCATGAACAACTTTATGCAAACAAATTCTAAAACCTAGATGAACAGACAAATCCCTTGAAAGATACAAGCTACCAAAACTCCCTCAAGAAGAAATAAATAACCTGAGTAGTGCTAGATATATTAAAGCAATTGAATTCATAGTTAGCTATCTTCCCTCCAAAACCCTCCATGTTTCTGGTGGCTTGTTTGTTGAAATCTAGTGAACATTTGGGAAATTATACCAACCTCAAACTCTTTCAGAAAATTCAACGGAGGGAACACTTTTCAACTCATTTTATGAGGCCAGCATTACTCTAATACTAAAATCACAAAATGATATTATATAAAAAACTGCAGATCAGTATTCCTTTTTAATTATTTTCTTTATTCTTTATTCATTTAAATCAATTTTATTGTGTATATTTGAGGCTTAGAACATGTTGTGGGATACAAATAGTAAAGTGGTTACTATAGTGAAGCGAGTTAGCATATCCATCATCTCACATAGTTACTTTTGTGTGACAAGAGGCATATATATATATATACACACACATAAGCACTTTTAAACTGAAGAACAAAGTCAAATATACACACACACATATATATACACACACATACACATACACACACACACGTATAGATGTAGTGGAAAATTATTCACCCATAAAAAGGAAGAAAATTCTGCTATTTGCCCCAACATAGAAAGACCTGAAGGACATTATATTAAGTGAAATGAGCCAGACACAGAAAGAAAAATATTGCGTGGTCTCACTTATATGTTGCATGGTCCAAATATTACTGAATCTAAGTCCACCATATATAAAATAATAATACACTCTGACTAAAGAGGGTTTATCTACAGAATTCCAGTTTTGTTTAATACTGAAGTAATCAGTTAATGTAATTAGTAAACCATATTAAGAGAATAAATGGAAAAATAATTTTGTCGTTTTTATTATTTTCAATTTTTATATTTTTAATTTTTGTGGGTACATAGTAGGTGTATATTTTGTCATTTTACGAGATGCAGAAAAATCATTTTACAAAATCAGATAGCCATTCATGATAAAAATATTCACCAAACTAGTAATAGAAGACAACTTCCTCAATTTGATAATGGGCATCTACAAACAATGAAAATCCTACAGCTAACATCATACTTAATGGTGAAAGAGTAAATCTTTTCTTCTAAGGTCAGAAACAAGACAATGTCCCCTTTCAACACTTCTCTTAAACTTTGTGTTGGAGGCCATAGCCATAGCGATGAAGGAAGGAAAAAAATGAAACTGATAAAAATGTTAAAGGAAGAAGTAAAACTATATACACATGCAGAGGAAATAATTGTTAAAATAGAAGAATGCTGAAGAATCTGCATATAAATTCTAGAAAAAATAGGTGACTTTATCATGGTCAGAGACTAGATTAATATACAAAAATGAATAAAATATTAGTTTGTGTTTACAATAGTACCTAAAATCACCAAGTACTTATGATTAAATTTAACAAAAGACACGAAAGACAGAACAATTGAGACTAGAGAACACTGACAAACAGACTAGAGAATATTTAAATAAATTAAGAAAAATACTCTAATTCTGGATTGGATGACTAAAATAGATAATAGACAAAGTTACCCCCAAATTTATATATTCAACACAAAACCAACCAAAATTTCAGAAGTTCTAAAAATTTATAGAAATTGGAAAGTTGATTCTAGGATGTATATGGGAATTGAAAAGACCAAGAATGCCTGCCCAGAGTACTTTTAAACTGAGGAACAAAGTCAAAGGACGTACACTACTTGATTCGAAGAGTTACTCTAATGGTGCATTATGACATTGGGCTACAGGATAGGCACATAGTCAATGAAACAGTACAATGTGCAGAAAATGGATTGAAAATTGATGGGAAAAGAATCTTCAACTACACTTGAACAACTGAACATCTACGTGAAAAAAAATTGAGCATAGGCCCTTAATGCAAACCATATACAAAAATTAATTTAAAATACATTTCATAGAAATGTGAAAGCTAAAAATAAAAAAATCCTAGAAAAAGGGCAAATTATTTGCAAAGATTTATTAGATAGGACACACAAAAAGCATAATCATAAAACGAAAAAAAATTGGACATTCCCCACATTTAATCTTTTGCTTTTTGAAAGACATTGTTAAAAGAAAATGAACATGCCAGCCACAGAAACAGTCTATGAACATGCCAGCCGCAGAAACAGTCCACAGACAAGGACTGGTGAGGAGACAAAATTTTGGCCCCCATGATCTTTAACCCCTTTAGCCCATGGTGTTACTTCTGCGATTTTTATGTTACATGGCAAAAGAGACTGTGTAGATGGGATTAAGATTTGCTAATCAGCTGACAATAGAATAGAGTGGTTATTCTAGATTATCCAAGTAGGCCTAATGTAATCACACAAGCATTTAAGAGTGGAAAGGGAAGGAAGAAAAGTCAGTCAGAGAGATACAGTGTGAGAAGAACCCCATCACGGCTGCTAATATTTTATTGTTTGTGGCGTGGTTTAAAATCAGCTGGTTCCTTGCCTTATTTTTCATGTAGACCTTGAATCAATCAACTGTAAAGAAGTTCAGTTTTTTATCTCTCTCTATGCACTAATCAACAAAATAAATTAATATAATGTTATACAAAAAGTGTTACAACAAAATGCAAGGAAAATACAAACACAAATGAAAGTCCTTAAGGTCCAGTGAAGAGAACTAGCCCAGAATGTAATAGAGTGGAAAGGTACCAACTTAAGAAGCAGGTGGAACTGGCTGGGTGCGGTGGCTCACGCCTGTAATCCCAGCACTTTGGGAGGCCAAGGTGGGTGGATCACCTGAGGTCGGGAGTTCAAGACCAGCCTGACCAACATGGAGCAACCCCATCTCTACTAAAAAAATACCAAATTAGCCGGGCATGGTGGCGCAGGCCTGTAATCCCAGCTACTCGGGAGGCTGAGGCAGGAGAATTGCTTGAACCTGGGAGGCTGAGGTTGTGGTGAGCGGAGATCGCACCATTGCACTACTCCAGCCTGGACAACAAGAGCAAAACTCCATAAAAAAACAAACAAAAGAAGCAGCAGCAGCAGCAGCAGCAGCAGGTGGAACCAGAATTATGAGAAACTCAACTGAGCTAGTGAAGAAAAGAAAATGAAACGAAACAGTAGAGGCATTTTCCAGTAATGGAAGAGTAAATGGGTAGTAGAAAGAAATGCTACTTGAGATTGGGAATATTAGATAGCAGAGGATAGCAGTGTTTTGAGGAGAAGGGGAAGATACTCATCCTCAATAGATCGGTGGGGGTTTAACCTGAAAAGTCTTCTGTAGCAATGCCTTTGGCATCTACTGAAACCAATCTATGTAGGCTGAAACAAATGGGTAGACAATAGTACAAATATTCCTTATATATTCTTGAAAGAAGATTGCATATATGTAAGCAATTATAAAACCAGAGACAGTAGATATAGCTAAGATAATACAAGATTGAAAATGCCACCTTATGAGAGTTGAGTGTAGCACTATGTGACAGAAAGGCGAAACTCCCATCCAAGAACTAACCAGGCATGACTCTGCTTAGCTTCTAATATCAGACACATTCAGGGTGGTATGGGTATAGATGTCAATGATGGACTGGATAAAGAGAATGTGGTATATATACACCATAGAATACTATGCAGCCATTAAGAAGAATGAAATCATGTCCTTTGCAGAAACATAGATGCAGCTGGAGGCCATTATCCTAAACAAATTAATGCAAGAGACAATACCACATGTTCTCACTTATAAGTGAGAGCTAAGCACTGAGCACATATGGACATAAAGATGGGAACAATAGACACTGGTAGCTATTAGAGGGGGAAGGGAGGCAAGGGTTGAAAAACTAACTGTTGGGTACTATGCTCAGTGCATGAGTGATGGGAATCAATTGTACCCCAAACCGCAGCATCACTCAATGTATCCAGGTAACAAACCTTCACATGTACACCACAAAACTAAAATAAAAGTTGAACATTTTAAATAAAGTAAAATAAAATAAGAAATGTGAAACTCACAGAGAAAACACATACTAAAAGATTTTGAAATTGGTGGATAGGAAAGAAAAGCACCTCAAATAAGATGCCATTTTTATTTACCATAACTTCCATAATCACAAAATTCTACTTTGTCAAAAAAGCAACGGTATTTCAAATAACACTCTCAGTAACTAATGTATCTATAGTTTTATTTTCCCTCCAGATACTATAACCCCCTAGTGCAAATATTAACATATTATGGGAACAAAAAGCCCAGTTTAATCCTAAACTCATAGACCATGGATTCCAAGCAACAGTAATAGGCTGATTAACATCCTAGTGAAATGAAAGCCAAGATGATTTCCATATATGCTCCTTTCCCTAGATATTACCGAGTCTTCATTCTGGATTGCAACACTCGGTTCTGGTTTACAGAACTATAATTTGGCTTCAAATTACTTTTTTGGTATTTTTCCATCATTACATTTGAAATTTTTCAAACATATAGAAATGCCTTACCCATATAATCGCCACCTAAATTTTATGATTGTTAACATTTTGCTGTTTGATTCATCACATATCTGTGCCTCTAGCCATCTACCCATTTATCCAATTATCAATCCATAACATCTTTGATCAATTTCAAAGTCAGTTTCAGATATCAGGAAACTGCATCCCTAAAAACTACAATATGCACATTATTTATTTTTAAACAGGCTGAGTTATTAACATTCAATAAAAATCATCCCCTGAAAGTATACAAATCAATAGTTTTTAGTATATTCACAGAGCTGTGCAGCCATCACCACAACCTAATTTTAGGACATTTTCCCCACCCCAGAAAGAAACCCCATGCTCATTGGTAGTCACTTCCCATTTTCCCCCATTCACCTAGCCTTAGGCAACCACTTTCTGGCTCTACTCACTTGCCTATTCTAAACATTTTATGTAAATGGAATAATACAATATGTGGTCTTCCGTGACTGGCTTATTTCATTAGCATAATGTTTTCAAGGTCCATTCATATCGTAGCATGTATCAGCACTTCATTCCCTATTTTTGCTGAATAGCATTCCATTTTATGATATACCATATCTTATTTATCCATTCATCAGTTGATGGATATTTGGGTTGTTTCCACATTTTGGATATTATAAGTAATGTTGCTATAAACATTCATGTACAGGTTTTTGTGTTGGCATATGTTTCCATTTTTCTTGGATACATAAATAAGAGTGGAATTGCTGGGTCATATGGAACTCTATGTTTAACTTTTTGAGGAACTGCCAAACTGTTTTCCAAAGCAGCTGTACCACTTCACAATCCCATCAGCAATGTATGAGGGTTCCAATTTCTCCACGTCCTTGCCAACACTTTTTATTGTGCCTTTTTAAATTTATAGCCATCCTAGTGGGTGTGAAGTAGCATCTCATTGTAGTTTGATTTGCATTTCCTTAATGACTAATGATGTTGAGCATCTTTTCATGTGTCTATTGCCTATTTATGTATCTTCTATGGATAAAAGTCTATTTAATTCCCTTTCCCAGTTTTTAGTTGGTCCGTCTTTAGAGGAAGAATCAATAATGTCAAAATAGTCACATTGCCCCAAACAATTTACAGATTCAATGCTATTCCTATCAAACTAACAGTGAAATTCTTCACAAAATCAGAAAAAAACTATTTTAAAATTCCTATGGAATCAAAAAAGGAGGCCAAATAGCCCAGGCAATACTATGCCAATAATAATAATAATAATAAAGAAACTGGAGGCATCACGTTATCCAACTTCAAACTATACTACTGGGATACAGTAACCAAAACAGTGTGGCACTGTTACAAAAAACAGGCACATAGACCAATGGAACAGGATAGAGAGCCAAGAAATAAGGCTGCACACCTACAAGCACATGGTCTTCGAGAAAGCTGACAAAAACAAGCAATAGGGAAAGGAGGGCCACCTATTCAATAAATGGGGCTGGGATAACTGGCTAGCCATATACAGAAGATTGAATCTGAACTCCTTCCTTATATCACATACAAAAAATCAACTCAAGATGGATTAGAGACTTAAATGTAAAACCTAAAATTATGAAAACTCTGGAAAATAACCTAGGCAATACCTTTCTGGACACAGAAACTAGCAAATATTTCATGACAAAGATGCCAAAAACAATTCCTACAAAAACAAAAATTGACAAATGGGATCTAATTAAACTAAAGGACTTCTGCACAGCAAAATAAACTATCAACAGAGTAAATAGGCAACCTACAGAATGGGAGAAAATATTTGCAAACTCTGCATTTGATAAAAGTCAACTATCCAACATCTATAAGGGGCTTAAGCAAATTTACAAGAAAAAACAATCAACCCCATTAAAAAGTGGGCAAAGGACATGGACACACTTTTCAAAAGAAGACACTTATGCAGCCAACAAGCATATGAAAAAAAGCTCAGCATCACTGATCATTAAAGAAATGCAAATCAAAACCACAATAAGACACAAGTTTGCATTCAGTAGGATGGCTATAGTGAAAAAGGATGACAATAATAACTGTTTACAGGGATGTGCAAAAACTGAAACCTTCATATTTTGCTTGTGGAAATGTAAAATGGTCCAGTCACTTTGGAAAACAGTTCTTCAAAAAGCTAGTCATGGAGTTACCATATGATCCTATAATTTTACTCCTAGTTATATACCTAAGAAATGAAACATATTTCTACACAAAAACTTGTATAGAAATGTTCATTGCAGCACTATTCACAATAGCAAAGACATGGTATCAACCTAAATGTCCATAAATGGTAGACTGGATAAAGAAAATGTGGTATATATACACCATGGGATAGTATGCAGCCATAAAAAAGAATGAGATAATGTCCTTTGCAGAAACATGGAGGAAGCTGGAGGCCATTTTCTTTTGAAAACTAACACAGGCACATAAAAACAAATATTGTATGCTATCATTTATAAATGGGAGCTAAAATGATGAGAACACATGAACACTAGGTAGGGAAGAACAGACAATAGGGCCTATTTGAGGATGGAGGGGAAGAGGAGGGAGAGGATCAGAAAAAGTTCTTATCGGGTACCATGCTTATTACCTGGGTGACAATTTGTACACCAAATTTTTGTGACATGCAGTTTCCCTATATAACAAACATGCATATCTACCCCTGAATCTGAAATAAAAATTTTTAAAAATTTCATGTCTTAATTTTTAAAATTTATTTTATTGCATATCGTGAAGGTGTTTAACATGATGTGTTGCTATACACATACATAATGAAATCATTACTACAAACTAACAAATTAACACATTCATCATCTTCCATAGTCACTTTTTTTAGGTAAGAGCACCTAAAATCTACTTTCTTAGAAATTTTTCAGTATACAATAAAATACTCTTAACTATAACCCTTATGCTGTACATTAAATCTCTAGACTTATTTATTCTACATAAAGGATTGTACCCTTAGACATGCTTCTTCCCATTTCCTCCCCCTCTTCATACCTGGCAACCACAATTCTCTAATTCTATTTATTTGACTTTTTAACAAAATTCCACATCTAAGTGAGATAATACAGTATGTTTCTTTCTGTGTATGGCATATTTTATTTAGCATAATATTCTCCAGGCTCACTCATGTTGTCACAAATGGTAGTATCTCCTTTATAAGGCTGAATAATATTCCATTTTTTGTGTATATATATATATATGCACTGCAGCACTATTCACAATAACCAAGATATGGTAACAGCCTAAGTGTCCATCAATTGATGATGTGTATCTTGATTTATACATATATATACACACACACAATGTTATCTTTACATTATGGAGTCATAAGAGTTCTTTATGTATGCTGATCCAAGTCCCTTATCACTACATGATTTGCTAATATTTTCTCTCATTGTGCAAATTTTCTTTTCACTTCCTTTATGGTAATCTTTGAGTGCAAATATTTTTAATTTTGATGAAGTTTAATTTATTTTTCATTTATTGCTTAGATATATACTTTTGGTGTAATATCTAAGAAAACATTGCCTATTTTTCTAAATACAATACAGATAAATACAAATATTTATTCCTATGTTTTCTTTTAAGGCTCCTATTGTTTTAACTGTCACATTTATGTGTGTGATGCATTTTGAGTTATTTTTGTGTGCATGCATGGTGTGAGTTCAGGGTCTAACTTCATTCTTTTGCATATGAATATCCAGTTGTCCCAGCACCATCTGTTGGAAATCATTATTTCTCTATTGAATTGTCATGGCGCTCTTTTCAAAAATCAGTTGACCATGATTGATTTTCAAAAATCAATTGACCAATTCAAAAATAAATTGACCATAAAGTAAGGGTTTATTTCTGAGCTCTCAATTCTATTCAATCAATCATCATGTCTAACCTTATGCCAGAACTTTACTATCTTGGGTACTTTAGCATTGTAGTAAGTTTTGAAATGGGGAAATAGTGTCCTTTGTCTTTGTTCTTCTTTATCAAGATTGTTTGGGGTATTCTGAGTCCCTTACATTTCCATATAAATTTAGGATCGGCTTGCCAATATCTGCAAAAACCCCAGCTGCGATTTTGATAGAGGTTGTAGATTAATTGGTAAATATTGCTATCTTAAGAATATTAAATCTTTCAGTCTGTCAACATGGGATGTGTTTTCATTTATTTAAATCTTCTTTCATTTCTGTCAAACTGTTTTGCAATATTCTGTGTACAATTCTTATACTTCTTTTGTTAAATTTATTCCGAAGAATTATGTGATTTTGACTTATTGTAAATGTGTTTTCTTAATTACATTTTCAGATTGTTCATTGTTATTATATAAGAATACAATTGATATTTGTGTATCGGTTTTGTATCCTTCAACCTTGCTGAACTTGTCTATTAGTTCATATAGTTTTCAAGTGGATTCCTTAGGTTTCCTGTAAACAAGGTCAGGTCATCTGAAAATAGAGTTTTACTTCCTTTTTAATATGAACTATTTTTATTTATTTTTCTTGCTTAATTTCCCTGGCTAGAACTTCCAATACAGTGTTTAAGTGTCAAGAGCAGACATTCTTGTCTTGTTCCTTATCTTAGGGAGAAAGCATTTAGTTTTTGACTATTAAATGTGATGTCAGTTATGGATTTTTATTAGATACCTTTTATTAATTTGAGGCAGTTATCTTTCATTACTAGCTTGTTAAGATGCTTTATCATGAAATGTTGAATTTTGTGAAATGTTTCTTCTGTATCTATTAAAATGATTATGTGCTTTTTGCCATTTTTACCTATTAATATGATATATGAAATCAATTGCTTCTTAGATGATAAACCAAACTTGCATTCTTGGGACAAAACTTATTCAGTGATGATGTGAAATTATTTTTGTAGGCTCTATATTCAGTTGTCTAGTAATTTTTGAGGATTTTGGATCTATATTCATAAGGAATATGGCTTGTAGGGTTTTTTGTTGTTGTTGTTGTTGGTATCTTTGTCTGGTATTTCTATCAGAGTAATACTGGACTCAAAGAATGATTTGGGATCTGCTCCATCTTCTATTTTTTTTCAAAGAATTTGTGAGGGAATTGGTATTAATCTTCTTTCATTGTTTGGGAGAATTTATAGTGGAGTCACTGGACCTGGGAATGTTTTGTGTATTAGTGGCAGAGGAGTTACTTACTAATTCAATCTCTTTACTTTTTATGTCTACTCAGATTTTCTATTTCTACTTGAGTCAGTTTCAGTCATTTATTGAAAGCTGTCTATTTCATGAAAGTCATCTAATTTGTGGCATGCACCCTTATTCACATTATTTTCTTAAAATTATTTTCTCGTATCTAAGGTCAGTAGTGGTATATTCTCTTTCATTCCAGATATTAATAGAAGAAAAGTCTTCTCTTTTCTTGATAAATGTAGCTAAAAGTTTGTCCGTTTCTTTTTATCATGTCAAAGCACCAACTTTTGGTTTCATTGATTTTCTTTGCTTTCTTTCCTCTCTAATCTCTGCTTCATTTATGTTCACTCTAATCTTTATTATTTTGAGCCTTTTGCTTTATTTGGATTTAGTTTGCTCTTATTTTTCTAGTTTCTCAATGTGGAAGTTTATGTTACTGATTTGAGAGTTTCTTATTTAATAAAGGCATTGCAGCTATAAATTAAGCACTACTTATAGCTGTTCTTTGGACACAAGTTTTGGTATGTTTTTCCTTTTTTTTTTTTACCTAAAAGTGTTTTCTAATTTCCCTTGTAATTTGTCCTTTAACTCATTGGTTATTTAGAAGTATATTGCTTAATTTCCACATATTTATTGATTTCTCATATTTCATTCTATAATTTATATCTAATTTCTTTTTTAGTAAGAGATCATATATTTTATTGATTTCAGTCCTTTCACGTTTATTGAGGCTTGTTTTATAGACTGGCATATGTTTTATCCTTCAGCGTGTGCTTGAGAAGAATGTATTCTGCTTTTGTTGGGTGGAGTGTTCTCCATGTCTGTTAGGTCTAGTCACTTTATAGTATTCTAAAGTCTTATATATTCCTGTTCTTCTAACTTGTTCTATCCATTATCAAATTGTTTGGATTACCTTTCTCTCTAAAATTTGTAGCACTGGATACAATGCCATGATAATGTTCCCTGTTCCTTTACTTTAATCCATTGTTTCTTTGACTCTTTAAAAATTAAAGCACGTTAGGATCTTGGTGTTGAATTAATAAAAACACTGCCCTGAATTATACTCATCCCAGTAAGAAACATCCCATAATGAAGCTTCTAAAAGAATTTTAGTTTGGAACTATCATGAAGTAGCCTCCTGAATGAGATTTTTGCAGGATGAGAGATTGGGAATATAAATTATGGATTTCAATTTCTTTGGATCTTTAACTCATGAGAGGAAGGTGATTTTATTTGTGAGGTTTATTCAGGACTTTAACTTACAAGGAAGTTTAATCTGTGAACTCTAATTTCTTCCCAAGAATTTTATATGGGAGTGATATGATTTTTATTTAAGTTTAGAGTGGCTTTATACTGGCATTTTATTATTAGAGTATTTTAATTGTGTCATTTTATTCTGTTGCAGAACGTTTGGCAATATGGCTAGAAATAATGTACAGTGAAAAAAGAAAAATAGTGAGTGAATGTTGGTCTTGGCTACAAAGTAGACTTAGAACATAATAAATGTAATATTCAGTTCCACTTCAGGGGTTTCAGGTGGCAAAATTCATATTTCCCAGTAATTCTCCTGGAAGGATAACCAAAGAAGCAGTGAGCACTATCCAAGAAAGAGTCTCATAAAGGTGAGAAAAGAAAGGTCCTAAGAGATAATCAATCAACTCTAATAGGAGAATGCAAAACTGTTGCTTGGTCAATGGTTTTCATCAATGGTAAATAATGCAAAGAGAAAAAAATATTAAGGGGAAAGGTTCTTCCCACTCCTTATATATCCTTTCCCCTCCTATAAGGATGGATTTTTTTTCCTTAACACTTATGACCCATCTCCAGATGTGTTAATACTCCTCAACACATAAAATGCTTTAATTATCGTTCCTCCTTTTTCAGTTAGTTTCATGTATCCTGTCAAAGTTACAGAACTCAGGAGATCTGGTCCCTTTTCCAACTTAGGAGTGAAAGGCAAAGATCTAGATACATTGGTCTGAAGACACAATCTTTCATTGGATGGGTTGATCCAAGGTTTAGACTAGGGGCCAGGAAACTATCAGTCCATTTTGGCTCTTATGATAGGCTACATGCTCCAGCCTAGATTTTATCAGTATAAAATAAATATAGGTAATATTTTGGCCCTGTGTTTTCTCCCTTCCCTTCCCTTCCCTTCCTTTCCCTTCCCTCCCTCCTCCCTCCTCCCCCCTCCCCTCCCCTCCCCTTCCCTCTTTTCCTTTCCTTTCCTTCTCTCTCTTTCTTTTTTTTTTGGACAATCTGTCACCCAGGCTGGAGTGCAGTGATGCAATCATAGCTCATCTTGATGTCGAACTCCTAGGCTTAAGCCATCCTTCTCCCTCAGCCTCCCAAGTAGCTATGACTACAGGTGCACACTACCATGCCAAGCTATTTCTTTTGTTTTATTTTTATTTTTGTAGAGATGGAATCTCTCTATGTTGCCCAGGCTGGTCTCCATCTTCTGGCCTCAAGCAATCCTTCTGCCTTGGCCTCCCAAACAGTGGGATTACAGGTGGGAGCCATACACCCTGCCTATATTTTGGCCCTTATCTGCTTAACCTTTTCATTTATTTCCCAGTGGTCTCAGAACCTAAGCATGGAAGCAGGTGCTATTTAGTGGATTACCTTAACACTTCAGAAACCCACTACTTTGATGCTACCACTTGGCTTGAGACATCATCATCTCTGGCCTGTGTAATTGCAATAACTTCACTATCAGTTGTTCTCTATCCATATTTGCTCCTCTATAGACCCACTTTTTGCCATATAAACCAAGTCATGTCAATCTGTCAATGCTCAAAACTTTACAGAGATTTATCTTTCTTAGAGTGATAGTCATATTCCTTAAAAATGCCTATAAGGCCTTTCGTCTCTCCTAAGTCATCTCTTGCTTTTCCCTCCCTTGCTGACTATATTATGCTCACTTTAATATCATTGTTATACTTTGAATGAGACAACAATATTTCTACCTAAGGGCATTTGACCTTTCTGTGAACATTATTTTTCTGCAAATATCCACGTGGTCCCTTACATCCATGAATTCTTTTCTAAATTATCCCCTTAACGTGGAAGGCTTTTATAAAGACACTATAAAGCATAACATCTTTTTCCATCCCCAGCACTGTCTTTACACTGAATCACACTTTTTCAAAACATTTCTTGCTTTGCTTATTAGCTATTTATTTGTTTTCTGCCAATTTTTGTTACAATATAATCATCATGGCTTTTTTGTTTGGTACTTTTGGCCTAGTCCCGAGACCACAGCCTGAGATTCCATAACTTCTCAACGAATATTTGGGCAATGAAAACCCTTTTGATAGATACTGTGCTGAGAAAAAGGTTTTAATTAGAAAAGGGACATTTAAAATAGTCAAAAGAATAAATGTAGAATATTTTGCATAGTGTCTGCCCCACAGTAGTAGCAGGTTCTCAGAAAGTGTTAGTTCCAACTTTCTCTGCATCATTCAATTGTTTCATACATTTGAGAGTTTGAGATTTCCTACACATAAAGGAGAAAGAAGTCATTTTTTAAAAGAAAAGGTCAGATGGTGTACAGTTAAGATTCATTCAACAGCAAGTGACCAAATACTCAAATAATAGTGGCTTAACTACTTCAAGCATATGTTTTTAAGAAAAAGTTTAAAGTAGATGATTAGTCCAAGGCTCAGGGGCCCAAGTCATTATCTCTGTAAATCTCTTGATGAAATGGTAGCAACATGACCGTAGCAAATATAACATCTTCACACTGAAATGTCTCTAACTGGAAAGAAAGCAGTTGTCAAAAAATGAAGGTCCTCTCATGTGTCCTCTCCATTTGTATGGAGGAGATTCAGTCCTACAAGCTCCCTGGTAGTCAAATCCCCATATGCCAAAGGCAAGAGACATTGGTGTCTTGGCCCAGTAGGCTCAGGAAGTGACTATCTTTTTGGCCTCTATGCTGGGAGACAAATCAAGACAGAAAAGGGATACAACAGTTGTTGCATCAACAAACAATAGTGCCTGCCAAATTAATAACACATATAAATAAAACAAAACCTTTGTTTGCATTTCATGCCCCAATATTAAAAAAAATTTATCAAATAAGGAAAAAAATCAAGATAAACATCATACAAACATTTTCTTGAATTTAAATAATTATGTGAATAGAATTCCTTTTTTCCCACCATACACACTGGGAAAAATGTATCCTGCATAAATGACAAGGAAACTGTAAGGATAAAATCAAATAGTTAACAAAAAATAATTTTAAATTCATAAAGATTCAACTATAAGGTTTTTGAACTCTTTTGCTCCTGAATGCCAAGAGTTCTTATATATACATATACTTAAGACGATTATATGATTCTTAGATATTTATGCTAATATCATTGTTCTTTCATTCTTTTTCTTTCTCTTTTTCTTCTTCCCTTTCCTTCATTTACTTTGTTTCCTTAATTGTATTAAAAATAATATTCTCCCTCATTGCCTAGTGGATAGCCTGATTATAAAGAGGTATTCATTGACTAATTAGAAATGATTCATTCTAGTCTACAAAGTAGCTAGCTTATCTAGAGACAGTCTATTTTCAAAGTTTTAAGAGTCTCTTTGCTAGACATTAAACATTAAGGGAAATAGGTAATATTTAATTGCGTTAGTAAAAAAATAAATACAAAGAGTAGAATAATTGACAAACTAGGTAAAATTTATCTATTTTGTTGGGTTTCTATTGAATTGCTTTGTAGAGTTCCTGAAAAATATTACAATCCTCCAATTCTGCACATTTTAATATATAAATTTAACAGAACACAAAGAACACTTACTGAAAGGTGTACAGAATATGTGTGTTTCTAATTTTATCACACATTATTGGACATCATTCTCATTTCCCCAATCCCAAAAGCTATTAGGAAACATAAACAACTTTATGTAAAGACTATACATATCAAGGCATCTGGTTTGAGGGAGAGGATTATATGAATGTTGAAAAATACTATAAAATAGAAATATTGAATTGACATAAGTAGATTTGCTTTAAGATTTAATAACTTAACTGTAGCACATTTTTATCACCTCGATAAAGTTCTTTCTAAGCCTTTCCCTGTCAATCATACTAGTGAAAAACCATGACCTTTGTTTACTTTGCGGAAAATTTTTACCTGAAAAGAAGTGCCCTTCTGCTTTTACCCAAGTACCAGGGGTTAGGTCAGGTTAAAAGAATATTGTATACATTTTTTAAAGAAAATATGTTAAAACTCTTCATGGCACATGCAGTAGTGCCCTCTTCAGCCCCTTTTGACCTGATAAAATGATAATGCCAGCCTGAGCTTCCCCATTTAGTTGTATAAATAACCTTTTGGGGATATTATTCTACAATAAAAAATATCTGCTGCTTTAAAGGACACAAGGGTTTCCAACTTCCCTCTAAGTGTCTTCACTGCCATTGTGTTTTTTTGTCTAAGCTGCCCTATGGAATTTATTTAAAGAGGGATTCAAGAATCAAACCCACTGACAGTCTTTCAGAAGGATTTGCTATTGCAGTTGACAGGAAGTGACTTGTCAATCATCTGAAGACCTTTTGCTTGAAAAACTAATATTTTGGAGGAAAAGTAAAGCAAATCTTGAGGGTCATTTACTCACAACTTGTTCATGTTTATATGCCTTAAATTATTCCTTATGCTAAAGGAATATCTGTATACAGATTTTGGAAAACTATGACTATTTATTAAATAGCAAATATGAGGACTAGGTATCATAAAATTATGGAATTAAAACAAAGTGAATTGTGTAGGTATCCAATCTAAATGCTCATTTCTCTCATTTTATTGAAAACACAGCTGAACAAAGTGTATCATATTGTTCAAGAAACCACAGTTAGTTAGAGTCAGGCTTGGCTGTATTCTTTCTAGCATGCCATCCAATGCCTTCCATTTCAATTTTCTTTCTTTTCTTTTCTTTTCTTTTTTTCTTTTTTAGACGGGGTCTCACTCTATCCCTCAGGCGGGAGTGCAGTGGCACGATCACGGCTCAGCACAACCTCTGCCTCCCAGGTTCAAGCGATTATCCTACCTCAGCCTCCCGAGTAGCTGGGATTACAGGTGCGTGCCACAAACCTGGCTAATTTTTGTATTTTCTTTTAGTACAGATGGGATTTCGCTATGTTGGCCAGGCTTGTCTCAAACTCCTGATTTCAAGTGATCTGTCCACCTCGGCCTCCCAAAAGTGCTAGGATTACAGATGTGAGCCACCACGCCTAGCCCCATTTAAATTTTTGACAGTAATATTAACCTACTTATGTTGAATTATAAAAAATTTACATTTACATGTGAATTCAAATATAAATGTTAAAATGTAATATTTGAAATCTGAAAAATACTTCCTGGTACACTGCTGAAGGTAAACTGGAGAGATTCTATTATAAATTCGTATCTATAGGCATTAAAATATCTATATTAATCAGGACACACATGTTGGTTAATTTCTTAATTATAGAGAAGGTTATTATATTTATAATGGTTATTCACTATGATACTATTTTATGCCAGGCACTATGCTAGCCTGTAAACATTTTATGTTGAGAAGTAGGTATTGTTATACATATATTTTAGATGAGGACATTGAGAATCAAAAAGGTAAAGGACTTGTCAAAGATACCTATGTAATGAGTGACAGAGGACTGATTCCATTTCAAATTTGCCTGATTTCAAATTCCAAGCTCTTACCCATTTTGATAACTCCAAAATGCCATTCTGCAGCCCATTCCAATAGTGAATAAGAACTTATTTCATTTCTGGTTTAGTTTAAAACTTGTTCATATACTTTTGTTTTCTATTGGCAAGTAAAGTTGCTCTGCATAAATTCTTATATATTACTATAAACATAACTTGCAAAAATAATAGTAACCTTCATAAAAGGTCACCCCTTAGCATTCTCTTAACAGAACACAGAATGGTATACCAAGGAAGAATCTTATACTTTATGAAGTAAACATCCAGTAATTTTCATAAGTGGAAACTGAGGCCTATTACTGTGAAGGGCCATGAAGCCAATTAAGTTTTAGGAGGGTGCGAGCTCACACAGAGGGCCAGATCTGAAAACCAAATCTCCAACTGTTCTGCTCTGTGTGCTGCACAAACTGATGTGGTTGAGGTAGAAAAGAAGGAAGAAAAGAGCAATTTAAAACCCATTATGTAAGCAGAATTCAGCTCTATGAGGTGGTCCTTCTTGAATAAAAATATCCTACAGTGTAGCTGGAGTGTTATTATACAAGGCATGTTTACATTTCAAGTGCAGTCATGTTTCTATTGTCATTATAATGAGAGACAAGACTGGCATGCGATGCTTAAAACCTCATAGATATGTGACAAGAATAATGTATATGAGTAATTGATATCCTTGGATACCTGAAAGTTTTCTATGAATATTATTTTAAAATTTAAGTTTGTTTTCCCTTATTAATAGAATTACCAATGCACAAAAAAGAAAAATATGATCTTAAGTCTCTAATTAGGTAGACAAAAAGAGAATCTTTTCAAATAATTGAACTTTCACTGTTAACTTGGCAGTAGCTATTACTTGATACGTTTTAAAGAAGCAACAGTAACATCATCTTTCACATATGCATTAATACTTAAGTGCATACTTGATAAGAAACATTGCTAATCTAAGATTTAATTACCTACCAAAAAGATCAGTTTGATAGAAATGTTAATATTTTTTAAGTTTTCAAATAAATAAAATCATGGTTAAATGGAGATAAAGATAAAAATAGAGGAAATTATTATTTTAAAAATAATTTCCATTTTAATGTTAGATTAAAAGAGTACATATGCAGGTTTGTTACAAGTGAATATTGTGTGATGCTGAGGTTTGAGGTATGGATGATACTATCACCCAGGTAGTGAGCATAATACTCAGTAAGTGGTTTTTCAGTCCTTTCCTCCTCCCTCCCTCCCTCATCTAGTGGTCTCCAGTGTCTATTGCTCCCATCTTTATGTCCATGTGTACTCAATGTTTAGCTCCCACTTATAGTTGAGAACATGTAGTATTTGGTTTTCTGTTCCTACATTAATTAGTTTGGAATAATGGCCTCCAGCTGCACCCACTTTGCTGCAAAGGACATGATTTCATTCTTTTTTGTGGCTGCATAGTATTCCATGGTGTATATGTACCACATTTTCTTAATCCAGTCCACCATTGATAGGCATCTAGGTTGATTCCATGTCTTTGCTATTGTGAATAGTGCTGTGATGAACATATGAGTGTATATATTTTTGGTAGTTTGATTTATCCTTCTTTGGCTACATACCCAGTAATGGGATTTCTGGATTGAATGGTAGTTCTGTTTTGAGTTATTTGAGAAATATCCAAACTGCTTTCCAAAGCTGTTGAACTAATTTACATTCTCATCATCAGTGTATGAACGTTCCTTTTTCTCTACAGTCTTGCCAGCATCTGTTATTTTTTGACTTTTTAATAATAGCTATTCTGACAGATGTGAGATATGTCATTGTGGTTTTGATTTGCATTTCTCAGATTACTAATGACTTCATTAAAAAAAGAGCAAAGGACATAAACACATCTGAAAAAGGAAATTATTAAAAATATAAAATTATAGAACAGGTTTCTATATGTACAGGAACATAATAAACAAAGGAAAATACTTATTTTAAAATTAAACCATTTAGGGTAAAATAGGAGGGAATAGAAGTTATATATAAGGTGAGAAAACCTGAATGATTCTAATATGAAGACTAGTAAAAGTATAAATTAATAATTTATGAAGAACTTGCCTTTATTTTTTTAACAATATTTAATTTTTAGTTAACTCAGAAACTCATAGACATGCACTAGTGGCTACACTTTATAAATTTCCTGATTTATATAGCTAAGTTTCTGGTTTTTTGTTAATGAGCTCCACAGTTTTACTGATGAAACAAAGCACATGGGAGTTTAATGTCCATTAATTTTAAGCAGCTTCAAAAATATCCTTTCAAATATCCATGTGTGGTTTTTTTTTGTATTTTTAAGAGACAGAGTCACTTACTGTTAGAATATCCTATTAAAATGATACAGACTTTTCTTGGCTTACAATATAATTCACATGCAAATTATATCAATCAGTGACCTGGTTAAAATAATTGTTTTATACACTGGCACATATGTTGCATAACAAAATATCGAAGTCTTTTTCTTTTATATTATCCTAGAACTCTGCAGGGATGAAGGCAAGCTTTCTCAGTTTCAGCACTATCGACATTTGGGGCCGTATAACTCTGCTGGTGGGGGACTATCCAGTGCACTGTAGGATGGCTAGCAGACTTCCTATTCTCTACCCACTAAATGGTAGTAGAACTTCTTCTCCCTTTGTTATGATAATCAAGAATGTCTCCAGAAACTTTCCAGTTGTCCCCTGGGTGACATAGTCACCACAGTTGAAAACTACTAGGTTAAGGATATAAAATATCTCACCAAAATAGATAAACAATTTTCTCTAAGTCTCTAATTCTTCACTGTTTAGAGTCATGAAACCTTTGAGAATCAAACTCTTTCAGAAAAATTCTACAGAGAAGCAACATTGTGCTTATTAAATCTTGGTGATAAGGACCTTTTAAACCCATCCATGCTCTTTTGTTTAAAAGTCTTCTCTAGATAATATTTATGAACAATAGATTTGAATGAAAATAAAGAATAAATTGTGAAGATTAGAGAAAACACATTGTTTAGGCACTTAATACATTAAATTCTTTTACAAAACCCATTGGGACAGCAAGAATTCATTTCAACTGCCAATCTTATCATATCCTGTATGTCTGTAAGTGAGTAAATTCTGTTTTTCTCACGATACTATGAAAAGTCCATGTCAGGCTATTATTTTTCCCTTGACATTCATATTAAGTTAATGTTTAACTTTAAGTACATATCTCCAAGAAGCCAGAAATCTGAATGTAACACCTTCAATGACAAGCAATTTTGTAGTAAATGTAGGTATGTCCATACACATACAGTGAAAAGGAGAGCTATGTTATTTGGAAGATATTTGGAAGATGCCAGTCACTGTTTGAATAAACTATACCTCTTTCCCCCCAGAATAATATTCTACATCACTCCTCTTATGTTCCTAGCTGCTTAAAAATATATTCAACCATATCAAATATATGACTGTATGTTCAACAGAAGCACGTTATGATCAACCTCTTCAAAACAGAACTAGCATTTTTCGAAACTCAAATCTAAATCCTTCTTCTTATTTCTACGAATGACATCTTCATATTTTCAATCTCCTAGGCTTCAAATCTGAAAAGAGAATTCCGCTCCCTGTTTCTCACTAGGCACCACCTATCCTCATTCAGGCTGTCCACATAATAAGATGAGTTTTAAATTTTGACAATCTTAGTGTGAATTCAATCTCTGTCACTTGCTGGTATGCAATTTTTGGCCAATTATGGACACAGCATTCTGAGACATCCCTTGTTTATAAAATAGAAATAATAGTACATATATCATAAGCTAATTCTGATGATTTTCATTACATGCAAATCTTTGGATATTCCAACGCTCAATATCTTCATAATAACATCCACACTTTTAATGAAAAGGGGACAGAAAAACAGAAATAGATGTTTCAATGAAAATTAGCTATCATCATTAATTTTTTGGTACTTCTCTTACATACAACCATGTCTTTCCAGCAAATAGCCAATAGTTTAGCAGTGGCACATATAAAATGATTTAGGTAGAATTTTAAAACGGTGTTTTATTTCTTAATGAATTGCAATTATGTCTATTTTTTATCATCTTGACATAGATTTAAATTTGCCATATAAATGCTTAGGAAACAACATTATCTCTCATCTATATTTCTCCTAAAACAACTTTTCAGAAATAAGTGAGACAAAAACCCACATCTATTTAACATAAAAAATGATTTATAGTATAAAATCAGCTATTTTATGAAGAGTTATAACCTTGTTAGATTCATATGTTAATGAATTGCTGCAATTTGATTTAGATCTTAAGTGTGATATTTTGTCAGCTTTTTTCCTCAATATATTAAATGTCATTCTGATAGAATGATAAATGTGCATATATCTAAAGAATTTTCAGGTAAATGTGCAGAGAAATACAGAAAAATTGCTTGGCACAGGGAAATGCGTTTTCGTCCTTCATTTTAAAAAATGCTTATTTCAGTGGTATTTGATGACACACGGGAATATTAATAGACATGAGCCTTTATGCTCTCAATTTGTAGTTCTCATCTCAGTCAAGAGAAGCTTCAAATTATTTCTAATTTAGGGATATTAGTTGTTCTAAAAAAAATGACTTTTTGTGTCAATTCAATTGAGTTGTAAATAGTTTATACCAGAGTGACTACTAAATGTGTAGGTACAAAAGAGGAAAAGAGCAAAACTCAGTTTGGCATGCCATAGCCAGTGAAGGGCACGGTGGAAACAATGAGAAAAGAGAGGAGGGAAAGGCCAGATTAGAGGATTTGTAAGCCATTATAACAATCTGGCATTTTATTGTGCTTATAGTAAAAGGCTATTTTGTTTTCTCCTTTTAGTGGTGAACAATTTCATGTAATTCATATGTCAGCAAAATCACCTTAAAAAGATCTGGTGGTCAGCCCTTGGTGGGCAAGAGTGCCTAACTCTGGTAAGATAAGGCCAGAGAAATGAAAAATTGTATCTCTTCCTACACTTTGAAATGTATTTGTCTGAGAAAAAATTAAGAGCCATAGTCAAGACATGCATTCTGTAGATCATCACATGCTCTTTAATTCCCCGTACTTTTTTTAGCCAGCCTGATTTACACATTTTTGTTATTGAAATGGCTATGGATGGCATTTGAGGTTGCAACCCAAATAAACATTCAAACTAGCAAAGACTATACTACTGCTCATAAATTGCATGTGTCCAAGCTCTTGACCTCCTCTAGTTTATCTTCTTTTATTATTTAAAAAATAATGTATGTGGTAAAAAAAGTAAAAATGTACAAAATTTACATCACAGAAAGTCATAATTAACAATATTAGTATCTTAAGATTATTTTCTGTCATGATTTAGTCCCTCAATCTCTCTTCAGAAGTATCCCCTACTGACAGACAGGGTCTTATGTATCCTCCAAAAAAGTCTCTTGAGTATATGCATATATAATTATATGGAATATATACATTTTCTTTACTTTTAACATGAATAGGACTATAATAGCCTAACTCTATTTCTTTATTTTTACTGAGCAATATATACTTTTGTTCCTATTTTCTTATTTTTCTTTATGGCGCTTAATCACTACATTGCATTATATGACATTCATTATGTGTTTGTTTTTCTGGTTAATGTCTGCTTCTCTCACTACATTTTGAAATCCATAAAGGCAGGAACATTGTCTTGTTCATGGCTGCATCAATAATGCTTGGAATGTAGTATGAACTCATATATTTGCTGAATGTATGAATGAATGAATCATTTATATTGTCTGCTGTCAGCCTGTATCCTATTCTTCCTAATGGCTTCATGGCCTTCCATTCGACAAGTAACAGTAATTCATACAACCATCTTTCAATTGCTAGTTATAAAGGCTATAATGTGGCAATGTATTCTTGTATTTTTTTCTTATGGTGGTCTGGGCGCGGTGGCTCACACCTGTAATCCCAGTACATTGGGAGGCCGAAGCAGGTGGATCACCTGAGGTCAGGAGTTTGAGACCAGCCTGACCAACATGATGAAACCCGTCTCTACTGAAAACACAAAAAATTATCTGGGTGTGGTGGCGTGCACCTGTAGTCCCAGCTACTTGGGAGGCTGAAGCAGGAGAATCACTTGAACCTGGGAAGCAGAGGTTGGCAGTGAGCCAAGATCGCACCATTGCACTCCAGCCTGAGCGACTGAGTGAGACTCCAGCTCAAAAAATCTATCTATCTATCTATCTATCTATCTATCTATCTATCTATCTATCTACCTACCTACCTACCTATCTATCTATCTATCTACCTACCTACCTACCTACCTACCTACCTTGTGGTGTATATGTGAGTGCATTGTTATATATGCATTTTGCATACATTCATTCAATAAAATGCTGAAGGAAAATTGATAAATCAAGGTATGTGTGCTTTCAAATTTTGTAGATATGGTCAAATTGTACTGATAAAAAGAGGGAATGATTTAGAATCATAGCAAAATACTTTTGCCATATACTTTTGAATCATCAGTCTGGGGCCTCTGATGCCAGGAATAAACTGAACACATCAGGGAAAACATTAACAAGATATTTCGTCTTTTGGAGATTTGAGTTTCTTATCTAGAAAGTGGGGTGATAATAAAACCTATCCTGAGTGTGATTTCAAAAAGAGGAACTTATTTTTGGGTTAAAAAAATAGCAAATGAAAACCAAAAAAAAAAAAGACCTCCATGTAGTTGCTCATCAAATATACTTATATATTAATAATTTAGTCATAATTTTCTCATCATCATCATTAGAGACTGTACATTTTCTCTCATGGGGAAAATATACTTTTAACATTTTAAAGTTTTCTAACTGGACTTTTACACCAAATATGGCTCACAAGAGATACTTCTAGAATATCCTTTTTTTGTTATTGTTAGACAACATGTTTTAGAAGAAAAAGCACTAGGAAATAATAATAATACAACAAAAAAGCTACTATTTTTGAATAATTATCATAGATGGTCATCATATTAAATGTTTTGCAAATATTTATTTGATACTCATAGTTGTCCTTTTGGGTTGTACATTATTATTTCCATTGTATGAATATAAAATAAAACAAAGCAATGCACAAAAGCTTTAAATAGCTTATCCAAGGCCACAGACCTAGCCTTGAAGTTACGAACTGTGAGCTCAAGTCCTACATTTGCCCTTGACTTGCTTAGGTGAATTAAGCAATTTAATTTTTGTGTTCATATTTTGTGGTCTCAAAAATGAAGAGGAGAGATTGGATGGTCATATATGTTTCCTTGCAATTCTAATATTTATAAATGTTATCGCTGTAAAAAAAAATGCTAAACTTCATCATGATGGGCCCATTCTATTTTTTATTAATTAGATAATTAACCAGTTTTTCATATGTGACTGAAATTTTTCTCTATTTTATCTAAGCCCATTTCTTTTTATCTGATACTCTACATACAGAACAGTTTTCCACTCAAAAACAATAATTAATTCACTCTTTTTATTATATTTTTTGAAGAGGCAAAAACTTTATTTAGCCATTTAATACAACCAGATTTCTCCCTTTCAGTATTTAAAAAAATTCTTGGGCATACAATTAAATTCTTCATATTTTTAATGAAAATATAGGCTCAAATTAAATCTAAAACTCTAATAACAGTTTCAGCTAGGGAACGAAAGACAGATACCTTTATAAAGATGAGTACCTTTATAAAGACAGAAGGATCTCTTATTCTTTTCAGAGACAGAGTCTCAGTCTGTCACCCAGGCCAGAGTGTAGCACCTCCTGGGATCAGGCTATCCTCCTGCCTCAGCCTCCCAAGTAGCTGCGACTACACACATGCATGACCAGGACCAACTATTTTTAAAAATTGTTTGTAGAGGGGATCTTGCTATGTTTTCCAGGCTGGTCTTGAACTCCTGGCTTCAAGCAATCCTCCCACCTCAGCTTCCCAAAGCGTCGAGTTTACAGGCGTGAGCCACTCTTCCCAGCCCTGATTTCTTAATGCCTTAGTATCATTGTGTTTTTAACACTTCCCAGATTCATGTGGATTTTATTATTATATTGCTGATATAGTTTAAGGATGACTTTTAGTTGCCTTTTGCTATTTAAAAAGAATTTCAGTACTTGCAACTAGTTATTGATATTAGTTTCTCTTGCTACCTTATTTTGAAGTTTTGAATATCTGTTTGTATTTTTCCTCATTCAACTTTATTCACTGAACAGGTTTTCCCCCCTGTTGCTCAAGTACATTTTATTCTAAAAATAACAACGTGATCAAGAACTTTGATAAATATATTTTACTTCATTTATACAGTCATTTTCCCTCTGTGCAAAGATTTCATTTTATTTTCGTGGGCACATAATAATTGATACATATTTATAGGCTACACAAGATATTTTGTTATATGCAGAGACTGTGTAATGATCAAGTCAGGGTATTGGGGGGTGTCCATCACCTACAGCAGGAGTCCTCAATCTCTGGGTCATATACTGGTACCTGTCCGTGGCCTATTAGGAACCAGGCCATACAGCAGGAGGTGAGTGACCAGCGAGCATTAATGCCTGAGCTCCACCTTCTGTCAGATCAGCGGCAGCATTAGATTCTCATAGGAGCGCGAACCCTATTGTGAACCGCGCATGCAAAGGATGTAGGTTGTGTGCTCCTTATGAGAATTTAATGCCTGATGATCAGAGATAGAACAGTTTCATCTTGAAACCACCCCTCGACCCAGTCCATAGGAAAATTGTTTTCCACAAAACCGGTCTCTGGTGCCAAAAATGTTGGGGACCACTGACCCAGAGCATTTATCATTTCTATCTGTTGGGAACATTTGAAGACTTTTCTTCTAGATATGTGGAAAAATACAATACATTGTCATTAACAATAGGACCCCTAATCTGCTTTTGAACACTAAAACATATTCCTTTTATTTAAGTGTACATTTATGGCCATTAACTAACCTATCTTCATCCCCTACCCCTTCCCAGCCTCTGGTAACCACCATTCCATTCTCTATCTTCATGAGATACACTTTTTTTTCCAGCTCCTACGTATATATGAGTGAAAATGTGCAATATTTGTCATTTTTGCCTGGATTATTTTACTTAATCTAATGACCCCCAGTTCCATGTTGCTGCAAATGAAAGGATTTTATTTTTTATAGTCAAATAGGATTCTGTTGTCTATACATATATATCACATTTTCTTCATCCATTCATCTATTTATGGACACAGGTTGATTTCATATCTTGTCTACTGTGAATAGTGCTGCAATAAACATGGGTATGCAAATATCTCTTCGATGTACTGATTGTCTTTCTTTTGGATATATAACTAGTAGTGGAATTTCTGGATCATACGATACATCTATTTTAATTTTTTGAGGAACCATCATGCTGTTTTTCATAATGGCTTTACTACACTGCATTCCCACCCGCAGTGTACTAAAGTTCCCCTTTGTCTGCATCCTTACCTGCATCTATTTTGCTTTTGTCTTGTTTTTGTCTTTTTAATACTAGCCATTCTAACTGATGTGAGATGATACCTCATTGTGGTTTTGATTTGCATTTCCCCGATGATTACTAGTGTTGAGCATTTTTATATGTTTGTTGGACATTTATATGTCTTCTTTTGAAAAATGTCTATTCAGTTCTTCTGCCCATTTTGAAATCAGATTATTTGATTTTTTTTTTTTTTGCTATTGAGTTATTTGAGTTCCTTATACATTCTTGGTATTAATCCATTGTCAGATGGATAGTTTGCAAATATTTTCTCTCATCCTGTAGGTTGTCTTTTCACTCTGCTGATTGTTTCCTTTGCTCTGCAGGTTTTTAGCTTGCTGTAATCTGATTTGTCTATTTTTGCTTTTGTTGCCTATGCTTTTGAGGTTTTACACAAAAATATATTTGCCCAGACTAATGTCCTGAAGTGTTACACCAATGTTTTCTTCTAATACTTTCAAAGTTTCAGGTCTTACATTTAAGTTTTTAATCAATTTAGAGTTCATTTTTGGTGTGTAGTGAGCGATAGGGATCTAGTTTTATTCCTCTGACTACGAATACCTAGTTTTCCCAGAACCATCTATGACAGAGGCTATCTTTCCCCAATGTAGGCTCTTGGCATCTTTATCAAAAATAAGTTGGTTGTAAATGCATGAATTTACGCAGTTATTGATACAGTAATTGAATGAAATTGTCTTATGGTACAAAGTCTTGTCACCCACAAATTATTTCTTTACCCCAAATTATTATTAAACTATTGACAGATGTTCTCTAAGGGCCTGCCCCTAGTGTTCTCCTTTCCTAAGAATGATAGAGGCAATATCAAACTTCTTTATCTTGTCACTTAAATTTTTCCCGCCTCGATTTATTTTTACATATTTCTTTCAGATAGAATTGGAAAACAAAAACTCTTCTTGATTTATTCATGAGGTATCCATTTCAAAGCAAGAAGTTTCTTTATAATACTCTAAATTGGAGGGGATATGCCGTGGAGTCTCAGCTTAGTGCACAATGCTGATGAGAGGACATTGCATCCTGTTCTTAAACCGATTGGCTACAGTGATTCCCGAGAATATTGACCAAAAGGGTCTCATCATAAACAGAATGTGAAAGTAAACATGAGTTGACATTCTAAGAAGATAAAAAGGTAAAGATAGATATGAGATTAATGGAGGAAAGTCACAATGTTTGTAATTGAGCTGGCCTACAAAAGATCAGTAATATGAGTGAGTGAGCATTGGGTTACTAAAATGCTAAAAACAAGTCTGCAGAATCATATGTAAGAGCTCATATCTATGTAGATGGATAGCTTGGACTTGATGGCCTATACAGTGGTATATATTTAGTTCACATCAAAGATGTCCTACCATGTAGAACATTATATTAAGTGGAGTCATTTTTGACATACATTCATGATACATGGTTCCATCTACTGTAATAGGATTCACCATACATTCTGAATGCCCTAAATGCAGCATATTTATGGTTCTGACATTCATTAGGGAAGTTGTATTTGCTATTAGTCTCTGGACTAGTCTCAACCTCTTTTTTATCATCCACCTGTATATTTTACCTATTTGTGCCACTATGAAGCCTACTTTCACTGGGCATAAGCTAGTCTTTGCAATTTAAGCCTGCAACAACTTAATGAGTTTTAATACATGTAAAATTCTGCTTTAGTCTTTTCTGATGAAAATAGATGCTGGGATAGGACGTATAAGTGATGTATCTCAGATGATGAGATCCTGTGTCTCTGATGCTCAGAAAATGGCCTTCCTTCCCATACTGCTTCTTCTTTGTTTCCTAATGACACAGCTGTGCAAATCCTACCTGTGGTCATGTTTGCTGTCACTTCTTCTCTTTTGGTTCCAGACATCGTTAGCTCTTTGAGGGTAGAGATAATGGCACTGTCTTCTTTGGGTACCTCTCACTACTTTCAGTTGGTATTCAATGCAAGGTATTCAATGAAAAAAGGTACTCAGTGAAAGGTCATGCAGTTAATGCAAAGAACGCTGATATTCTTAGTCTTGCCACTAGGCGGCGATATTTTGACATGACAATGAGGTCTCTACTATAGGTGTATCCTAAGTTAAACATAGGCTCTGAGGATGAGGATGTATGTTTGATTAATTTAAGAAAAGGATCCAAAGGGAGGTAGTGGAAGCCAAGGAACAGTGCAGTCTCAGGTGAACACCCTTCAGAGGACAGCTTCAGCGCCATCCTCCTGGGGAACTCTGGAGAGTAAGTTATGTCTGAGTTATCCTTACACCAGGCAAGGGAGTGAACTTTCATACTTCTACACTGTTCAGTCATTGGTTAAAGGCCACACTGGGAGGGATGAGCATATCAACTCCCAGATGTCCCAGATGCTTTACAATCTCTTCACCTGTGGGCAAAAGCCCCTTCAGCAGCTTGAGGACTAAAGAGCTGTACATTAGTACTGATGCTTGGAAGGGAAAGGGAAGTAGATGGTACAAAAAGGGATTTGAAAGGATCTTGCAGGAGCATGAACATTAACAGCCACAAGGTAGCTAATACAATGACTATTAGAAAGGGCTTTGTTACTACTGTGTATGCTGATGAAAGTACAACTTAAATAAAGCTTTAAGAAGTGTATAGAAGTCTAATTTGGAAGGTGAAACTAAAACTAAAGTCATGGTGAGCAAATACTATTCACTTCCCATATCTTGTTCAATGATGGTTCAAATCCCAGAGCCACCATACCCCTCTTCATGCCACTTGAATGAATAATATGAAGCAGAAGGGTGAAGGGCAGAGACTGACAGTGGGAAGGGCGTTTGAAGCTCTCAACAGTGACCACTGGCAAATCAGCACAGATAAAGCCAATTATTTTTCCTTTTGTTTCATGTCATAAAAAGAAAGATTTGCCAGTAAGAAACTGAAATTTAGATTAGGAATGCTCAAAGCTAGGAGGACAAAACTTTATAGAAGTACTCAATGTTCAGCTACTAATTAGTCCTTTCTGAAGATACTAGTTTCAAAAAAGCCTAGTATGTGTTTATAATGATCTCTGGACAAACCGTTACATGTTTATGTGAAGTGTGGCTGGGTATCATTGTAACAGTTGCCAGCTACTGCTTGTTTGTGAGGACTAAAGTTTTAAAGGATTATTCAAATGGAGCAGTGACCCAACTCAGAACCTCCAATTCAATATCTTGTAGCTCTAACAGGAACTATTAAATGTGTCAGAAAGACAAAGAGTCAATATAAAGCACATAAAACTTTACAGGATTTTTTTTCTTGAGAAATACAGTCTTCTTCCTTTAAATAAAGGACTCTGGGAAGACTCTTGGCAGCTTAAACAACATATAAAAATACTCATTTTGCCAACATCGTGAACTTGCATTGACTTGAATCACAATGACCCATGATCTTTTGTCATATGGAAATTTAATCTCTATTAATCTACAACTACAAACAATATAATTCCATTACATAAATGAAATTTATTGACAAATGTGAGGTGTTTACTCATTAAATAGACAGAAGAGTTTTTTATCAAGAATGTCTAAACCAGATAAAATAAATTACTCTAAAGTAAAAGGAAATAATCTGTCATTATTGGATACTCTTTAAAACAAATTATTGTATTTTGTTTTATCGTATATCCTTTACAATATTTGTGTTTCCTTCCTTAATTTCATAAGAAATTCCTACATTCAGAGACCATTCTTAAAATTCATTTACTAAATACATCATCAATTTGACCTTTAAAAACGATTTTACGTGTCTGGAGAGTCCCATTTTAAAATTAAAACCAGCTGGGCACAGTAGTTCATAACTGTAATCCCAACACTTTGGGAGGACGAGGCAGGAGGATCACTGGATGTCAGAAATTTGAGGCCAACCTGAGCAATATAGTAAGCCCCTGTCTCTACAAAAAATGAAATAAATTAGTTTGGCCTGGAGGTGCGTGCCTGTAGTCCCACCTACTTGGGAGGCTGAGGTGGGAGGATTGTTCAAGCCCAGGGGTATAAGGCTGCATTAAGCTATGATCACACTACTGCACTCCAGACTGGGTGACAGAGTGAGACCTTGTCTCAAAAAACAACACCACCAACAACAAAAAACCAAGAAACACGACTCCATTTTATTTTGATATTCTGTGACTACAAATAATTCTCTGAATTTCTACATGTTAATCATATAATAAAATTAATTTTTGTAGCGTAAAAATAGGCTCTGGGAATTTTGGGTTAGAAAATATGTAGTATCTGAGCAATCACATAGTTTAGATCATTTATAATAAGAAATCTGGGGTCCAGAAAGATTCAGAGAGTAAATGCTTAAAATGTTGACTATTTCTGAAAATTATTTTAATAGCAAATTGTTCATAGAATTGATATATTACTTCAGCTACGACAATATAATCTTAATCCAATCACATAAGGTAAATATAGAGCTCTTAAATAAAATGTATTACTACTGACTGATATATTTTATGTAATGAAATATACAATAAATGATTGACCTGACTGAAATAGATGTACTGTATATTTTTGTTGCTTTAGTTTGTTTTCATTAGTGAGATATCACTTTAGAGTGGACTTCCCAAAGAAAATGAATTACATTTAGGGCAGTGCAGCTCTAATGACCTGGTTACTTTGTCACCCATTCGAGAGAAGAGGCCTAATATCTCACAATCTAGAGATACAATATTATGTCAGACCTATTCCCTGTCTCTACTTCTACTTATTGTTTCTACTTTTGTCACTACTTTACCCTCTTTCTACACTTAACTTTATTGTACAGTCTATAATGACTCAGGGTGTCTGCTTACTTAACATGTGGTGTGTTTGTGTGTATTTAATTTCTGCCTTTGCTATAAACTGCTGTGTCAAGCCCAAACTTACACAGAAGACTTGATTGCTTTTTTTATTCACTGCTGAGTAAAAGGCTTCTCCATTAGCCCAGCTCAAAGGCATGAGCCAACCTATAGATATCTACCTCTAAAACAGTACTCCACCTTTGTTCAGTAATCATTGGCCAGAGAACCTCTTGATTTTTCTCTAGCATTATCTTCAGTCCAACTTCAGCAAAGTTATCCCTGAATGACTTCATCTCCCCAGAGTATGCTTCTAACTGAACAAGAATGCAGATTTAACCTTCTGGATCCAGCTATCCAATCACCTGAAACTGACTAAATCAAGTTTCTTTTCATAGACAAAGAGTTTTCAAACATATCAGGATCTCAAATGTATCTCCACTTGCTTGGCAATGCCTGAAATTCCTATATTACAGGACACAGCTTTTCAAATAACAATTGAAAGTACTAAAGTGCCAATTCTTGGCTGAGGTAATGCAAGGAGGTCAATTAGTCAGTCGTTCAACTATTCTAAAGGCTTGAGTTTTGATACTTTCCAGTTTCAGAGAAAAATTGGACACTGGCATTGGATGGGCAAACAAAAAAATAGAGATAGGGACAGATAACCTGTGAAGTATAGAAAAAACATAGAAAGGGAAGGCCAAGCCTCAGTGAATACAATTTTCAGTACTTAAGATATTTTTAAAAATTATTATTCTTTACTTCTAACTTTGTGCAAAAGGAGAGAAGTGATTTACAGAGTGTTTTTATTGTTTTTTCTCATACACATTCATACTCATGCTTACTTTAACAATGCTATTATGATCCTGCATGACTGCCAACAGTGGTTGACATGCTTTATGAAGTCTTTTTTTTCTAACTCAACTGCATTGTAGAACGGTTTTATTACCTTGGGACTTGCAGGGCAGGAGCAAACTTTCACAATCCTGCCATAGAGATATGACAACTCTTAGGCTCTGTGCCACTGTTTAGTCCATAGGGACCCTAACAAACTCACATTCTTATAGGTCATTCTGATGAACCTCTAAAGTGATGAATTTTTGCTATAGGATCTAGGAAGAAAGAAAGAAATGGCACCCTAAATGTTTGACTGTGGTGCCAGGGATGGATAGAGAGAGAGTTTTTTACTACCCCAGAAATTTTTTTCTGGAGTCTTGTTGATCTGATACAAAATAAAGGATATATTTACACATCTTGATTTCCTTACCCACTTAACATTCTTGGGGGACCCCTTGAGGTATTTGAGAAATGTGCCATTTAATGTTGTTCTAGCTAGATCTATTTGCTGGATAAAGCAAAAGTCTGTTCATTTTAGTGGGGCTCAGAGCAAAGAATGCCTCTCTAGCTGGTCTAAGGTACAGAACAAATATCTTTGCCAACTGATCCTTATAAAACAGCATATGCTGTGTTGCTTGAAGTGTCAGAGGCAGGTGGCAAATGTGCAGTCAAGCCTACTGTAAACCGTGAAAGAAGAATAGCTGATGAGGACCCAAGACTTCTGTAGCAAAGTCACGCCTGCTTTACCAAGTTTATTTTCTTCTTGAGAAGGAGCTCTGGATCAGCTCACAGAGGCTGAATCTTAGGCCCAGGGAACAATGTCCCGGGATATCTGACCCCAGCTGCTTGTCATGAACTGGATACAATCTATTTCTCCTAGCCGTAAAATGTGGTATACTCAGAAGCTCTTAAATATCAATTGAAAACAGCACTGAGCCCAAGCAGGTTCTAAAGGCATTAGTAATTTGCATAGGCAGATAGCTCATACATCCAGAGTGCCTTACTCCTGCCAAATTACTTCCCCTTCTTGAAACCACATCTGTGGCTTGATGGGTAATTTCCTATGACAAATTAAATAGGGGGGAAAAAAAAAAAAGCTCAAACTGGAATTACAGAGAGCTTTGCCTTACAGCAAAAATGAACTACTATAGCATTACAGTCCCGAGGAGGACTCTTCAAGATAAATGAGAAATAGAATCCTTCCACCAAGAGGGATTCAAGTAGCAAGGAACACTACTGATCTTTGGCTCCTAGAAATATTTACTCCCTTTAACTTATCTGACACTTTTCTCCTTTCTCTTTTTGTCTTCCTCTCACATTTCTAGCCATCCCATCCCTGTCCTTTCTGAAGACCAGTCCTCCTCCCCATAGCCATTATTGAGTTCATCAGCTTTAGTTCTAAATTCTCTTTTCCTTCCATCATACATTTCCATCCACATACATTCAAACTAGACAATTTTACATGACTTCACTTGTCATAAACACAATGATGACACTTTCATTTATATCTTTAGCCTAGGACTCTGAGCTCCAGATCTACATACATTTTTCATTATGGAAAAATACATATAACATAAAATTTACCATTTTCACCACTTTGAAGCATATAGTTCAGTGGCATTAAGCACATTTACATTGTTGTGCAACCATCAGCAACATCCATCTCCAGCACTTTAAAAAATCTTCCCAAACTGAAACTCCATACCCATGAAATAATGCCCTTCCAGCCCCTAACAACCACCATCCTACTTTCTGCCTCTATAAATTTGCCTGTTCTAGGTTCTTCAGATAAGTGGAATCATACAATATTTGCTCTTTAGTATCTAGCTTATTTCACAAAGCACAATGTTTTTAAGGTTCTTCCATGTTGTACCAAGAATCAGAATCTTATTCCTTTTTAAGGATGGATAATATTCAATTCTATATATACCACATTTTGTTTATCGATTTATCTGTTGATAGACATTTTTGTTGTTTCCACCTTTTTGGCTACTGCGAATAATGCTGCTGTGAGCATTAGTATACAATTATATGTTTGAGTCCCTGCGTTCCTGCTTTCAATTCCTTTGGTTATATATTCAGAAGTAAAATTTCTGGATCATATGGTAACTCTATGTTTAATTTTTTGAGGAACTTCCATATCATATACTTTTGATATATTTACATGCCCCTTATATTTGAAAGTGACATAGACACTTCAAAATAAAATAAAATAAAATAAAATGTTTTGTCTTTCCTCTAAAACATAGTCTTTCATTAGTGTTCTCTTGGAGAATGGCACTGCCAAGCAGGCAGATAAGCAAACCAGAAAATAAGTCACTTTTGATATAACCCTCTTTCTCACCTTTCGTATCATCATCTTGCCAGTTTTAACTCTGAAATATTTTTGAATTTATTTATTTCTATCTCTATCATCATTTATCTAGAAATAAACCTCATTAGGGTTCATCTGATTATTTTAACAACCTCCTAACAGATTTATCTACATCCACTCTTACCTCCTTATTAGCACCGCTCCACAGTATGGTCAGAAAGTTCACATGTGATACGATTTTCTTCAGTTAAGAAAACACATCTGCAACAGCAGCAACAGTTAGAGTCAGTGTCTCATTAAGGTTATGGTAATCTACTGTTCTTCAAGTCCAGTAAATATTCTGTTACCCACCTGCTGAAAATGTTCAATAGTTTAATAATGTTAGGATAAAGAGCACGATTCTTAATCTGGCCTGCAAGGTCCTGCATGATATGGCCTCCACTTTTTCTGCCTTTCCTACTTTTCCTAAGCTTTATTTCTCACGAACCCCTGCCTCATTTTCTGATCTCCCATCATACTAAGCTTCCTTGGGTTTTCAATTAATTATTTCCTACTTCAAACAGGACCACAGTGAACAATATTCTCTCCAACTGGGAAACTATCCTCCATTCCTCATCACCACATGGAAGCTATCCTTTACTTCTAAGATCAGGTGAAACTCCTCTCACAGGCTCTCAATACATTTCTCTTTTTCTTAGCTTAACATAGAGACATTTCTACATTTTATTTGTTTGGGGTTTTGATTAAAATATATTTTTCCTATTAGAAAATAATCATCAGGAGTGCATCAACCATGTATACTTTTTCAAACTTTTATATGTCTAACAGGTAGAATAGTTCCTGGCACAGAGTAAATGAATATTCAGTGTTTGTGGGATGAAGGAATGAATCTGTTTATGTCTCTGTGTTCCTCACCAGAATTCAACTGCCTTTATCAGAGAAGAGCCAGCCATTGACTTATTCACCTTGGCATCTCCAGCATCTGGCATATTTAGGGCTGAACAGAACACCATAATTTCAATTTCAACAGGGTCTTTCGAATTAGCCATGAGCATACCCTTGTCAACAGTTAGGTTTCTGCTCCTCTCATAACAAGGAAAATCCTACAAACTACATCCCTTTTCCTTTGTAGAGTAGTTGGCTCTCTCTTCTTTTTCCTGAAGGAAGAAGACAGCATTTGTTTAAGCAAAAAATTAAGATAAGCAAAGAAAAGTTTGGAGAGAGCTGGTAAAGAGAGCCAGTCTAGGCAAACTTGTCCCGGGGGGATGCAAACTACTTCTAGTTGTCTCAATTTGTTGAAATAGAGAAAAATGCATGCACAAAATCGATAGATGAATACTGAATGCCAAGAGCTACAATAATTTTCTCCAGTTAAGAAAACACATCTGCAACAGCAGCAACAGTTAGAGTCATTGCCTCATTAATGTTATGGTAATCTACTGCTTTTCTTCAAGTCCCATAAACATTCTGTGCTGACCAAACTGTGCTGACAATGACCACTCCTACTTATTTGGACTCTTTCTAGGTGGTTCTAATCTCTGCTCTTCCTCCAGGGATGTCTTACTCACTATTTTGGCAGAAAACATGAGGTTAAAAGGCTTTTATTCGAAATGTCGTAAGGTAACACAGTTCCATTGTTAAGATTCTAATATTGTATAAGTAGACATGCATTTATTCATATATACATATATACATACACAAATACTTGCATAAATTCCATATCAGACCATGTAAATTCTTGTTGAAACTTCCTTTGAAATTTCAGCACTTTAAATTGCTATTCAAGACTATAGTGACATATGTGTCTTCAAAAATTAGTATTAATCAATGCCTTTTACGATTGTACCTGAAATATTTGGATTTCCCTGCCTCAGCACCTAGTGACTCAGGTGAATAAGTATAAGTTACTATTAGAAGCCTACAAAGAGATACAGAGTACTCAATTGTGGTGTTACAGGGGAGACTTTAGTGGAATTGAGAACTGATTGCTCTGGGCTTGGGAACTGACTCAAGATTAGAATTGGGGTGATAAACTGTGACTCTCTTTCATGTTGGCTTAAGGCAGGACTAAAGTTTTGTTTTCTTTTGCTCTACATTTAATTATGCAAATTAAACCAGAACTTAAGGTACTTTATGATTAATTAAGCATCGCCAGAGATCTTTGCAAGTCACAGCCTCCCGTGGCAGCGGATTACTCTGCTTTCTGTGCTACCTGCTGTGATAACTATGTCCACTTTGTTTCTAGTGGTTTACTGTGCTCTACAACCTTATGATCCCACGAAGCTCAGAAGACAGTCAAATTGCATTTCATCCTACCAGCATCCCTGGCCTAAAGCCAATAAAGCACTCTTTCAATCTTTGTGTTGTCATCACCTATGTCTTTCTCAAGGCCTTGGTGAAGCAAGACTCTTTAGGTTTGAGAGTGGCTATGTGAGTCACACAGCATTCTTACTCTTGAAGAATTTAACAGATACATGAAAAAATGCTCATCATCACTCGCCATCAGAGAAATGCAAATCAAAACCACAATGAGATACCATCTCACACCAGTTAGAATGGCAATC
>NW_012114489.1:5765386-5777110 GCF_000951035.1 Colobus angolensis palliatus | reverse complement strand
ATAATAATAATAATAAAAGAATTTACCTTCTATACTATGTCAATATGATTCAAAGTGCTTAACATAATGACATCCAAGTTTGCACTAGTCAACTAGAAAACCATTAAAGTTTCAGCCAGGTAACCAACTAGCACATTGGATACATACCTTCTACTAAATTAATACATGTAAAATAATCAGTCTGGTTTAGCAATACATTACACCTTCCCTTGTCTGACATTTTCACAATCTGTTTTCATGATTATTTGCCAAAATTTTTACAATGTTTTTTAGTAAACTCCTTCAAATAGTTTTGCTTGAATGCTTCTTTTAACTATTTTTGCTCTATACTTCAGTATCTCTCCCCACCAGGTCATGTTGAATTTGGATGTTGATTCCCAGTCAAGCAACCATTGTGACAAAAAAGGACATGTTATCTTCCTCAACTAAGAGACGGGAGACAGTTTATGGAGGCAAAGGTGATATAATGGAATTTTAGAGAGTGTTTTGGATATTCCAATTCTTCTGTGTCTTCTAAACCTAACTATTACATTTACTAAAATATTACTCTTTTTCAGGTCTGGATTCCAAATTTCACATTTTTAGAGTTTGACTTTAAATGATAAAATTACTTGGAACAAGGAAGAATCACATGGAATATTCATAAAAGCAATTCCATTTTTGTTCTCTTCAGTACCTATAAGTGAGTGTAGTTCACTTTCCATTGGATGTTAAAAAGGGCAGGTCCCTTGATTTCTCAGCTTACTCTTAAAAAGCAGAAAGTCCTATGTTCACACTGAGTCACAAATAAAACCTCAATTCTGAATTGAGACTACCCGATCCAAAATGCTGTTCAATCCTTTCATCTCAATTTGTAGATAAATCTTCTTTGACCTTTCTACAACCACAGCCTGCTGCAAGTGGAAACCTGTAATTTGAAAAAAGGGAATATGGGTGGCATCATTTTCTCTCCCTGCCTAACATTTCTACTCCACCTTCGGATTCCTGAATCCCTGCCAATGTCAAAGCATTGGGAGAGACGAACAGTGAGGGAAATAGGAAAGTTCTCTCCTGACTGACATTATTGTACAATGGCTTCATGCTCTCTGAACATGAACATGAGAAAGTCAGTGTGCACATCTTTATAGATTTTTCAGAGGTACTAACTACTGCTTGGCTCTCTATCTCTCATTGGCAGAGGTGATGCATTCTATTTCTCCAGCTTCTATTCAACCTTTAGGCCCTAGTTTTCTAGTATTTTGCTTTTTCTAATTTTGTCTAGGCAGAAAAAGCCCACAAAATTAATATTATTGACCAATATGAATTTTATTTTTACTACAAATAGGCAGAGGGGGTACAATAAGTAAAATAAATACCGTCTATCAGTATTTATTTTTGAAATGTAACAAGTTACACTCATATGCACTTTCACACTTCCTTTAATCTCTTAATGACAGGTCTGTATTCCAGTTTTACAGAAAATTAAACTGTTAAACTGAGGCATAAGAAAGTTAGCTTGCCAAATGTCACTTAACATAATAAGTGGGAAAGTATGTCTGACATAAATACCCATGCTTTTAACTACTATGCTATTCTAATTCACTAAACCAATAATTAATTTGATTCTGATAATCATCCATATTTGTAAAAGTTTGGAAATGTGTGGGCTATGGTGGGTGATTAAAGGGTGATTAACCCCATGAATACATACATGTACTATATTCCCATAAAATAAAAAGTAAAGAAATGAAAGTGACTAAACGCCCCGGGGCAAGCTGCCTGGTCTGGTATTTCAAATCTTCTACTTTCTAGCTGTACAAACTTGGACAATATACTTAAACTCTGTGCCTTAGCTACCTTATCCATAAAACATTGATACACATACACTATTGTATTTTATGAAGGGTTGTTATGAAAAATAAATGAATTAATACATGTGAAGTACTCAGAAAAGTGCTTGACATATACATGTAGTATATGTGGTTGTGTGTATGTATGTGTATATATACACATATATATTTATATGTATATATGTATGTATTATATATAAATTTGTATTATATATAAATATGTATATATATACATATATATTTATATGTATATATGTATGTATTATATATAAATTTGTATTATATATAAATATGTATATATATACATATATATTTATATGTATATATGTATGTATTATATATAAATTTGTATTATATATAAATATGTATATATATACATATATATTTATATGTATATATGTATGTATGTATATTATTTATATATAATACATACATATATACATACATACACACAACCACATATATACACATATATATGTATATTATATATGGATATATATGTGCATGTATACATATATGTGCACTTATACATATATATGTATATATAAGTTAGCTCAGAAAGTTTTCTACACATAGAAAGATTCAGTAGAGGTTACAAATTATTATTATCCTTACTAATATTATACCTAACCCCAAATCTTTTTTTTTTTGAGATGGAGTCTCATTCTGTCACCCAGATTGGAGTGCAGTGGCACTATCTCGGCTCACTGTAACCTCCGCCTCCCGGGTTCAAGCGATTCTCGTGCCTCAGCCTCCTGAGTAGCTGTGACTACAGGCACCCACCACCATGCCGGCTAATTTTTGTATTTTTAGTAGAGATGGGGTTTCGCCATGTTGGCCAGGCTGGTCTTGAACTCCTGACCTCAAGTGATCTGCCAGCCTCACCCTCCCAAATTGCTGGGATTATAGGCATTAGCCACTGTGCCTGGTCCTCAAATTTTATCTAAAATTCAGGTTGATATTTGGATTCATTAGAAGTTTTCAGAAAATAAAGTATAATAATATAAATTTAACATAAATATTTAAAAATACTTCCTAGCCAGCTTGCTTTAAGAGTAGTGTGTGCATATTACTGTGTGTGAGTGTGTATTTGTGTGTGTGTATGTGTGTGGCGGGGGTGGGATGATAAAGTTAGCCAAAACTTCTTCAGGGCTTGTGGGGACTCTGATAGGCCTCAACTGTGCATTTAAGTGAAGATGTCCTAAGGAGAAATTTCATCTTTCTTCAATCTAAAATAGTATAGCAGCAGTTGCTAGCTTTGTAACTAATTCAAATAATATGCAGACATTTTTTTCTTATCACTCCAACTGGAAATTCAAATTTGACACGTGAAAAGGCAATGTGAGAGATTTTGAGCAAATAACTGTGAATTACACTTTATCTGAAATTGAGGGATTTTATTTATCAAATATAAAGGTTTGCCCTGTAGTTGTCTTGGCCACAAGTCTTCAGACTGCATTAGTAAGAAATAACTTTTTGCCAACCTCGTTTATTCCTGCTATAGGTGAAGGCCATTTTCTCAAAGTGATTAACTGGCAGTAGAACTCAATCCATTTATCCTTCTTAGGCTTTCCTATTGTAATGCATTGCAATACTCGCCTCTCTCTGTGAAGCTACAAAGAGGCAATGGCTGTGAAACCTTGAAGGTGGAGTTTCTTAAAATGAAAGTCTAAGACCTAATGAAATTGTTCCAACATTATGTTGGGAAGGTTTAGGAAAACGTAGTGTTCTTCATCTTCTTGAGTGGTATGCTTGGCAAATGTTGTATTTTAACTGATGGCAAGCCAGGGAAAATGATGCGAATGTCACTGAATAATTAATTAGTATAGCCAAAGGAATGTTTAAAAATGATTACCCAAATAGCCCAGGCCCTGTGCTTGGCATTACCTCAGTCCCTTGACTACCTTTAGATAAGCAGATCTGTACAAACTGGAGCGCTGATAGAACATTTCCATCCTAATAATATTGACAGATCATTTTACAGTAAATATCTTTGCTTAGAAGCAAGCACTGTTTGATATAGAATCTTTATATATGTGAAAGTTGCTTTGATATATTTCAGCATGCTTCTCTCTAGTTTGTCAGTTTCTAACATTGTATACAGAATTTTGTTTTCTCTTAGGATGGTATTTTCATTCTGAAGATTTTCGTCCTATATTAAGATAGGCTGTTTATGAACTTAGTTAAAACCACTATTAGTATAGCCTGTAAATTTCAATACTTCATACTGGGTTCACTGTTTTAAAATTGACATGCTTTGAGATTTCAGTGAACTCAATTCATGACTTATTTTGAAAATGATGCTCCCTAAATATATTAATACTACTGAGTAATTCTGTATTTCAGTTAGAATTATTTTAGTTGAAAGTGACAGAAAACACAGACAAAATTATATTTAGCAAATGGGAATTCACAGTCCAAGAAGCTCTGAAGACCAGGTATGGCTTTTTAAGATCTCAAAAGTATCTCTGGATCTTGGATTTCTTCTGTCTCTTGGTTCTCCTTCCTCTGGATTGACATCATTGAAAGTAGGTTTTTATCTGACTGAGGATGGAAAACTATTATCAAAAGAAAGTGGAATCAATGCAGGACAGATAAAAATGTTCACTATAATATTTAGAAATTGATTCTTCTTGTGTATTCAAGAACGCTTCCCCTTTAAGGATGCGAATTTGGAATATGGCAGAGAAGAGAGTCCTAAGCTTTAAAGCACATTAGAAATTGCTCATAAAGCATTCTTACTAATGTCACAGGAAGTATTACTTAATAGTACTTAAGCATTTAGTAAATTAAATGAGAAATACATAGCAGTATTTGAGGCAGAATAAAGATGAATTTGGTGAAAAAATAAAAGTTATCAGCAAAACCAGAAGGTTTATTTTTTAACAGTTACCAGAATGTATGTAGCAAGGTACTCAGTAGCAACCAATTACTGGTAGAATTTACCCTGTTATCGTGGTAGGCACAAATTAGTATGACCACCTAGATTACAGATTGTTAAGCGGCCATGTCTGTGATTATGGTAACATAGCAAAATCCTCTGTGTTTTGGACAAAGAACATAACCCATATTGGGTAATCTCAGAACCTCATACCACCCCCTCCTCAGTGTGTTTGACCTAAAGAATGGACACAGGACCTGTTTTAGTCCATTTATGTTGCTATAAAGGAATGCCTAATGTTGAGTAATTAATAAAGAAAAGAGATTTACCTGGCTCACAGTTCTGCAGACTATACAAGAAGCATGGCACCAGCATCTGTTTTTGATAAAGGCCTAAGACTGCTTCCACTTATGGCAGAAAGGGAAGGGAAGTGATGTCAGAGTGATGAGAGAGGAAGGAGAAGAGAGAGGGGAGGAGGTCAGGCTCTTTTCAATAACCAGTTCTTCCGGGAATTGAGTGAGAACTCACTCACTCCTAGGAGGACAACACAAACCCATTCATGAGGGATCCCTTCTCACAACCCAAACACCTCCCACCTGGTCCCCCACTCCAATGCTGGGGGATCAGATTTCAACATAAGACTTGTTGGGGCCAAACAATGTCTAAATCATAGCAAGACCCAAGCTGAGTTATGTAGATTCTTTCCTTGATATTCTTTAAACAGTATTGAAAGAGCTAAACCAATCCTATCAGCACCCGTCACAACACTAAAAGGATGTAAGTTCAAAAGAGCCTGCAGCAACAACCCACTTCACGGGAAGATACTGTTTTGAGAGCATAATTTGGCACGTGAAGACAAGCAGAGAGAGGAGATAGAGGGGAATGCCCCACAGCATTTTGCTTACTAATTTTGGTGCTCTTTCAGGCCAACTCCAACTCACCCTCCCCAGATAGTCCAGCCAATAAGCAGGACTTTAGCATAATTGAGTTCAGCTGTATGTTTGTTACTTGCAATCGGGGCCCTGACTGAACCAATCTCTTAGAAATAAATGAAAACATCAGGGAATATGTTAAGAAGCACTAAACAAACAAAAATAAAACCAAACAAAACTCAGGAAGTATGGTAGTCACAAAGTAAAAAAAATAGCACTATAAAACAAAGATTATGTAATTGAGATTAGAGAAATTTGTTTCTTGCTTTCTTTTTAGAAATACTGGGTAGCTTATTTAGACTAACCAAAACTGGGTAAGTAAATAATCATTCTCTGAGGAAAAAATATAATGGTAGAGCTCTGTGAATGAAGCTTGTCTTAGAAAGAGATTCTAACAGTCAGTGATAATTTTGGGGATTGGAAAGGCCAAGACCAGGGATACTTTTCAACAGAAAGCTCCATAATATTTAAAAGTAATAAATGTTTTGTATTATTAATTTGGTAAGCATGCATCATTTTCCCTTTATTGTTTGACAATACCCACTTTTTATGATGGAGTGAGGCAACATGAATATTATTATTTTAGACGGGCGAATCACGAGGTCAGGAGATCGAGACCATCCTAGCTAACACGGTGAAACCCCGTCTCTACTAAAAAATACAAAAAAAAAAAAAACTAGCCGGGCGAGGTGGCGGGCGTCTGTAGTCCCAGCTACTCCGGAGGCTGAGGCAGGAGAATGGTGTAAACCCGGGAGGCGGAGCTTGCAGTGAGCTGAGATCCGGCCACTGCACTCCAGTCCGGGTGACAGAGCGAGACTCCGTCTCAAAAAAAAAAGATAGGCATTTCTCATATTATCTTGTTTTGTAAAATTAGGAAATATAGACTATTCTATGTTATGCTCACATCCTATTGGGTCCTCTTTACTATCTGTGTGCACATGTCTTTCCAGTGAGCTCTTCACTCCTATCAGTCAGTACCTCTGTCTGAAAAATCCCCTGGCCGTAGAATTTCTTTTTTTTTTTTTTTTTTTTGGTGTGGTCTCACTCTGTGTCACCAGGCTGGAGTGCAGTGGCACAATCCCAGCTCACTGCAACCTCCACCTCCCGGGTTCAAGCGATTCTCCTGCTGGGATTACAGGCACCCACCACTATGCCTGGCTAATTTTTGTATTTTTAGTAGAGATGGGGTTTCACCATGTTGGCCAGGCTGGTCTCAAACTCCTGACCTCAGGTGATCCGCCCGCCTTGGCCTCCCAAAGTGCTGGGATTACAGGTGTGAGCTACAGCGCCTGGCCAGAATTGCTTTTTCTGAGTAGAGGAAACCAGACGTGCCCAGTAATTTATGATCTCCCAGGCGATGTTCTTAACTAACTGACGGCTGGTCAGCTGTTTGCAGGGGTGTAAATATTCCAGCCCCTTTGCCCTCTGGTTGAGACAACTCTAGGTGTGGGCCACACTGTGTCCAGAAAATGGTAACTTTAAGACTAACTCAATGTTACCCTCTGTAGGACTTTGCTTGACATGCTTCTTTCTGGCATTTTGTTTTCCTCTTTCCTATTTCTTTCCCATTCACCTACCGTTTTTTCTCATTGTTCGTTTGCTTGTTTGATTTCCCTTACAAAGACTACCTGATAAGCCACTTTCATACAAATCCTCATCTTCAGGTCTGTTTTTGAAAAACCACACTGAGTATAGGATGCATCCTATATGCTGACAAACAGGTTAGCTGGCAGGATGCATGCAGAATTAAGTCTTATTTCATTTTTTTCTCATTTCTATAGGCTATTTGTCCCTGGTAGAGATACTTTTTCCCCATGCCCAGCAATCTTGTGATTTGCATATTGGTAAAAATGCAGTGATGGGTTACGTGGCAAGGGGCCTTTCCTTGCTTGGGAAGAAGACTTACTGACTGGAACTACGTCTTTATCTTGAAAGCCTTCAGAACCACAGCCATCACATTAAGAAGGAGCACTCTAGACTGATAACGTATGCCTTGCAAATCTATTCTTTATTAGTGAAAGGACATCATAGTTTCTATCAATTCAGTTTGTAAACTTGAGATCTAATTCATGCTATAGAAGTCTGTATCTTTTCTATGTAAAATAACAAAATAGCAATATTTGAAATGAAACGTGATAAATTAATCAGTACGGTAATGATTATTCAAGAAAAGAATTACTGGGAATTATCTTTCATAACGTAAAATGCTCACAGAAGAGTAAAGATGATTTGCTTTCTATTTTTAAGTATCATGAGAAACAGATATTCTCTTTTTCAATCTTCCTTATTATTTAGTATTTTTAAACAAAGCCATAACTCCAAATAACTGCTTACTAACAACATATTTGAATCAGCCAGAATTTGATTTGCTCGAGCTGACTTTGACTTTTGTGGCTTCTAGTTTGTCTTTGTTCTCTCACAGTTACACATAAGCTATCTAGTACTGTGTCCTTCTCTGCCTGAATCTCCTTGATATTATAAAACAGACTTCTAAAACCACTGTTTGACTTATTTTTCCCAAAATAAATCTTACTTTTAGCTTTATTTTTGCTTAGTACATTTCTTTATTTATTTGGGGGTTATTAAAAAGATGGTTTGCATATTTACTCATTGAACTTCCTGTGCAACCTAACCTAGTTGTAGCTTAACAAGAAAAGATGTGTTTCTACTTATTCTTAACAATCAAAGGATTAAAAACAAAATAAACAATAAACCAATCACTTACAGAATGAAAATCAGTAGGTCAATATCTGTTATCTGTCAGATGAAATCTGCAACATTTTTTATGGGTTACCTTGTATCGTTCCTTTAACACTGCCCTCTCCACCCCTTCCTTTACTCTCCCTCCCCACACACATATCATGAACTTTTTAATTGTAAAGGCTCACTATTCCAAGTGTGGTTCTTGAACCAGCAGTATCTGAAAGTATCATTAGGAAGCTGGTTCAAAGTTCAAAATCTTTGGTCCTTACCTAGACATACTAAATCAGAATCTTCATTTCAACAGGTTTCTTCCATTGATTCATATGTACATTAAAGTTTGAAAAGCACTGGTCTAAAGGACAGGGTCTAGTCTTCACTGTGGAAACCAGTGAGCCCCTTTAATCTCTTGTGTGGATAATATGTTACAATGAAAGGAAATAGCACTGGACTTGTATTAATTTTAAAATGGCATTAAAGCGTAAATATGCCATAGAGATAAAAGATGGTACATGATGAAAACAATTCTGTTACAAATTGTCCAGGGTTTTTGCCTTACATCACAGAAGCATAGCAAACAAAATTATCTTTTAAACCAGAATTCAAAAAAATTATAATCTTTCAATTGCTTATATAGCACATTCTACAAAATAATATTGAAAAACAAATATGCTGTGTTAAAGGCAGGTTTTTCTGAGTTAGAAAGATCTAAGTTATTCAGCCTATCCTGACACTTTTACACCATAGAATATTTTCCATCCAGGCTAAAATGTGATATCTGTTACTTGGACAGATCTGACCTAAAATCATGTAAGCTGTTTACTTGTAAGGTTAAATAGCTATTTCTTATACTATAATATAAAGTAGTAAGTGTCTCTTATAGCACCCACATGTATTCAAATATAATATTGGCCTTTCCAGAAGAAACATTTGTGAAATAAACCTCCCAATTTTCTCTGAGGTTCCTTATTAAATAAGAACTGTATTTGCTTTATTGTCTAAAATGTTAGAGGCTTTGCAGAGGTTGCATACAATTTAAGAAAAGACTGGTTTCTTATTTTTACTGCAAACTTGAATAACTAAGTAATATTGTAAACATACACAATTTTAATATTTGTTTTAAGAGGAAATTAAAGTCAGAACACAATAAAATATAATTATTGATGAAAGAAGTTATCACTAGTTTTTATTACAATTTAATTATTTGGAAAACATGACGCATGAGCTTTTATTTCTTAATAGTACATATACAGGTATATGTCAGATATATTGCAGGTTAGGTTCCAGATGACTACAATAAAGCGAATATCAAAATAAAGCAAGTTACATAGACTTTTTGGCTTTCTAGTGCATATAAAAGTTATGTTTACACTACACTGTAGGCTATTAAGTGTGCAGTAAGTAGCATTATGTCTAAAAAATGTACATACCTTAATTAAAAATAATGTATTGCTAAATCAGTGCTAATGATCATCTGAGCCCTCAGCGAGTCATGATCTTTTTGCTGGTGGAGGGTCTTGCCTTGATACCGATGACTACTGACTAATTAGGGTGGTGGTTCCTGAAGGCTGGGGTGGCTATGGTAATTTCTTAAAATAAGACAACAAAGAAGTTTGCCATGTTGATTGACTCTTCATTTTACAAAAGATTTCTCTGTAGCATGTGATGCTGTTTGATAGCATTTTATCCACTGTAGAACTTCTTTCAAAATTGGAGCCAATACTCTCAAGCCCTGGCATTACTTTAACAGCTAAATTTGTGTAATATTCTAAAGTCTTTGCTATCATTTCAACAATGTTTAGCCATCTTCCAGGAATAGATTCCATCTCAAGAAATCACTTTCTTTGCTCATCCATAATAAGTAATTCTTCATCCATTAAAGTTTTATGATGAAATTGCAGCAATTCAGTCACATCTTCAGGCTCCACTTCTAATTCGTGTTCTTTCTATTTCCACCACATCTGTAGTGACTTCCTCCAATGAAATCTTAAACCCCACGAAGTCATCTATCAAGGTTAGAATCAATTTCTTTTAAATTTTTTGGTAACGTTGATATTTTTAAATCCTCCTATGACTTACAAATACTTTTAATGACATCTAGAATGGCGAATCCTTTCCAGAATGATTTCAATTTGCTTTGCCCAGATTTATCAGAGGAATAACTATCTATGGAAGCCATAGCATTATAAAATATATTTCTTAAGTAATAAGAATTGAAAGTCAAAATTACCCCTTGATCTATAGGCTGCAGAATGGGTGTTGTTAGCAGGTATGAGAACAATGTTAATCTTTTTGTATATTTCCATCAGAGCTCTTGGGTAACCAGGTGCATTGTCAGTGAGCAGTAATGTTTTGAGAGAAATCTTGTTTTCTGAGTAGTAGTCTCAACGGTGGGCTTAAAATATTTAGTAAACCATTCTGTAAATAGATGTTGTATCATGCAGGCTTTTTTTTTTTTTCTATTTATAGGGCACAGGCAGAGTAAATTTAGCAGAATTCTTACAGGCTCTAAGATCTTAGGAATGGTAAATGAATTCCTGCTTTAACTTAAAGTCATCAACTGCCTTAGCCCCTAACAAGAGAATCAATATGTTCTTTGAAGCTTTGAAGCCAAGAATTGACTTATTCTCTCTGGCTATCAATGTCCTAGATGGCCTCTTCTTCCAGTAGAAGGCTGTTTAATTTACATTAAAAAATTTTTGTTGAGTGTAGCCACCTTCATCAATTATTTTAGCTGGATCTTCTGGATAACTTGCTGCAGCTTCTCCATCAACACTTGCTATTTCACGTTGCACTTTTTATGTTACGGAGATGGCTTCTTTCCTTGAACCTCATGAACTAACCTTCCAACTTATCTTCTTCAAGTTCATCACCTCTCAACCTTCACAGAATTGAAGAGTGTTAAAGCCTTGGTCTGTATTAGGTTTTGGCTTAAGGGAATGTTGCGGCTGGTTTGATCTTTCCAGACCACTCAAACTTTCTCTATATCAGCACTGAGGTTTTTCCCCTTTCTTATTGATATGTTCACTAGAGTAGCAGTTTTAATTTCCTTCAATACCTTTTCCCCTGCATTTACAACTTGTCTGACTGTTTGGCAAAAGAGGCCTAGGTTTTGGCCTATCTCAGCTTTTGAAATGCCTTCCTCACTAAGTTTGGTCATTTCTAGCTTATGACTTAAAATGAGAGACATGTGATTCTTCCTTTCACTTGAACACTTAGAGGCCATTGTAGGGTTATTAATTAGCCTAATTTCACCTAGGCACGGTGGCTCACACCTGTAATCCCAACACTTTGGGAGGCCGAGGCAAGTGGATCACCTGAGGTCAGGGGTTTGAGACCAGTCTGACCAATATGGTGAAACTCCATCTCTACTAAAAAAAAA
>NW_012114489.1:5710358-5765206 GCF_000951035.1 Colobus angolensis palliatus | reverse complement strand
ATATAATATAATATAATTAATATAATATACCTAATTTCAACATCGTTGTGTCTCAGGGAGTAGGAAGGCCCAAGGAGAGAGAGAGATGGTTGGTGGAGCAGTCAAAACACACACAATATTTATCTATCAAGTTTACTGTCTTATATTATTGTGTGTGGCACCCCAAAACAATTACAATAGTAACATCTCGTATCACCGATAGCAGATCACCACAATAGATACAATAAAAATGAAAAAGTTTAAATATTATGAGAATTGCCAAAATGTGGCACAGAGACACAAAGTGAGTCCATGCTGTTGGAAAATGGCACCTACTTACTTGTTTAATGCAGAATTGCCATCATTCTTCAATTTGTAAAAAATATAAAACGAAACAAAAGCTCTCACAATATCTTCCAAGTGCAATAAAGCAAAGCACTATAAAATGAGTTATGTCTATATACAGAGAATCCTTCCCTTTAACGAGTTTTGGTTGTTGTTATATTTTCTTTAATTGCATTACTTTCACTGTATGGGATACCATTGTGAACTGCTGGTAGATTGCCACTGTCTGCTATGATTTATTTTATTCTATGTCTTGAAGCTCAGGTGACCCAAATTATTTTCATGTGCCATTCGCTAATATTACTTTAACAAATATTGCAATACCTATTACATGAAGAATGTAAGTTTGATAATAGGAATGCAATAGGAAATAAAATATCTCTACCCACAACTCATATTCTAATTGGAGATGAAGGTCAAGTAAAAATATAATTATTTTTATATATTAGAATCCTTGAATCATCATAGGCAAATATGAAAGGTACACTGAACTTCTGTGCATCAGATCAATTTTTTATTGCCTTATTCTCTGCAACACAAGGTTAGGAATAATCTCCTAACACTCTTATATGGGTCACCTGGATTATAAATTTACATGGCTATTTTGTAAGATATTTGGCCACTTCACAAGTGTTTTGAAGTAAGTGTTAAATCATTTATTTTGAAACAATAGTTCCACACCTAGGAATTTCTATAGTTAACAATTAGACATGTGCACAAAGAGATACGTAAAAGAATATTAACTCCAGTATTGTTTGTGATAAAGAGAAAATGTCACAGCTACATAATGCTATGCTACCATTAAGATGATGTTGTAGAACATATTTAATGGCATTGAAAGGTATAAATAATATATTAAATGATAAACTTACAAAAGAAAGTGGATAACATTATCTCTCTTTTGAAAGAAAATATATGTGTATGGATGTGTCTAGAAAATTTCAAACAACATATATATCAAAATACCTCTAGATGGTAATATTGAGAAAAAAATGGGAAAAATTTCCTATTTTCTTTTATATATAGTGCATATATATTCTTCCTAAGAATAAATAGACTAATTTTTATGATTTGATACTTCATAGAGGACATTTTGTTTCATATTTATCCCTATGGATGAATTCTAAAATTATTTATAGATCATCTCCTGCACAGAGGCAAATCTTTACAGACATAATATCTATATTTTTCTATCTCTTGCTCTTCTTTCTTCACTTGCTACACCTCTCCCCTGATCCTATCATCCCAAGAATGGATTATAATATTTATCCCCAAGTGTCCTAAATATTTCATTGAAGTATTTTGAAATTGCCAAAATTTGAAAATATTTATTGATTCTATTTCCAGTATATTTAAAACATTCCCATATCTGGTCTCATTGCATTTTATTTTCCCAAATTGTCTTAGCTAAAAAAACACTAAGTTTATTTCAGTATAAGAAAAACTGAGTCTCATATAAGTTTCCAGACATCCCAGGAAGTGCAGGAAGTGGTTATTTACTCAAAATCTTCACAGTATTTTTGTGACTCTCTTGCCACAGCATGAGTGAAATATTTCTCACTGATATTTTCCTCTATCATGTGAGAAAGGCATATTACTATTTCTCTGTATGCAGGACATATTTTTTCAATGTAAATTTAGGTGGTTAATGAAACTTGCTCATTCCATTTTCTTAAAAGCTAAGCACTTATAAATATTTTTCATGATTCTCATTATGATTTACTGTATCTAAATATTCTTTTTAAATCCAGTAATAATATAGACTTAGGTACCATTAAGTTAACAAGCATATATTAATCCCCTACTACAAGATGGCATAATATCAGGAACATTGGGAAAACAAATAAATATGAAAAAAAGAAAACACTCGATTAGAGCTCTGAGAGGTCATCAAGGTGGCTGACTAGAAGCAACCAACACTCATCTCTACAAAGAAGTACCACAACAACAGATCGATAACCACAAGTCAAATGGAAGGTCTAGCGAACACTGGAATTCACCAAGAAAGTGACAAAGACCCTCCGAGGCACAGAAATGTAAGATGGCAGCATAGAGAAGGGAAGCAGCCAACCAGGATGAGCTCAAAGTCAACAAACTCCTCATTTTGGGGAAAACTTAAACTGTAGATCTCCAGCAATCCACATTTCTACCACAGATGCCTGCAATCCTAATTAGAGTGGAGCCCCTCAGTAGTCACAAGCCCTGAGCTTATTATAGAGAGCTCCCTAGAGTCCACATGACTGCATTATCCCAGACAGGGAATTCACACTGGGTCCGACTCACACCCCAGAACCCAGGCTGCAGCAGCACAGTGCCATTTTGAGAGCAAAGCCACCACCAGGTGACATCATGCTCTGGGCCAAATAGCCTAGGTCCACACTGACATCTTCCTACATCCACCCAGAGGGCTACAGTATAACAAAACCAGCTGGAATCAATAATGCTGCTGTGTCCCCAACATCTGAACCCATTCTGTTTATTACATGACAGAAAGGAGGATGTTTGGCACGTCAGGGAGGCTGCCCTCAGGATATAGGGAACTAAAGCACATGCTCCCCAGAACCTAAGACTTGCCTGCCTGGGGCAGCAGCCACTGACATTGACCTGGCCCAGTCCAGCAGCAGAACCACCCTACATCTGTGCACTGCCCAGAAGACCAAGGACTGGTCCACCTAAGGCCCAATCCCTCCATTACGGGTGCCCACGTGCACTAACCAGTGGCCTGAGGGCTGCACATGTGACATGCCCATCCCCAGAAAAATCACTCCACAGCCTCCACAGGAAAACCATACCCTGAGCCACTGAGGGATTCACAGTAAGCAATGTTAATTACAACTGAAGAAATCATACAGAGACTACACTACTTCAGGCACTAGAACCCAGAGCCAAAGCATCCTACCCAACTGACGCTACAGACAAATCTACAAAAAAACAAAAACAACCAACCAAACAAACAAAAAACCACCTCCTCCTCTATAAGCTACTTAATAAAACTAGAAGAAGCAACTGTTAAACTAGATACACAGATATCAACATAGGGATAGGCTGGGCATTGTGGCTCACGCCTGTAATCTCAGCACTTTGGGAGGCGGAGATAGGTGGATCACCTGAGGTCAGGAGTTCGTGATCAGCCTGGTCAACATGGTGAAACCCCATCTCTACTAAAAATACAAAAACTTAGTTGGGCATGATGGCGGGTGCCTGTAATCCCAGCTACTTGGGAGGCTGAGGCAGGAGAATCACTTGAACCCAGGAGGCGGAGGTTGCAGTGAGCTGAGATCGTGCCATTGCACTTCAGCATGGGCAACAAGAGTGAAACTCCGTCTCAAAAGAAACAAACAAACAAATAACATAGGGACACCGGAAACATAAAAAAGTAAGGAAACATGCCACCTCCAAAGAAAGACAATAATTCTCCAGCAACAGATCTTAAAGAAAAGGACATATATTAAATGACTGAAAAGGAATCCAACATTATGATTTTTTAAAACTCAGTGAGATACAAGAGAACACAGAGAGACAATACAAAGAAATCAGAAAAACAATTCATGATCTAAATGAGAAATTCAACAAAGAGATAGATACTAAAAAGAACCAAATAGAAATCTTGAAACTGAAGAATTCAGTGAATCAAATTAAAAATAGAACAGATAATTTTAACAATAGACTAGATCAAGCAGTAGATAAACATTCTGACCTTGAAGAAAGGTTTTTTGAAATAACCCAGTCAGACAAAAGAGGAAAAGAAATGAAGAGAGCTCATGTGACATATAGGATACAATTAAGCGAAAAAACAGAGGGTCTTTTCTTCCCAAATATCACATTTCAAAGGGTGGTGATTGGCAGCAAGACATAAGCGAGTTTCCCTCTCTCACATATGTGAAAATCCATTCTATAGGAGGATGGAGGTAGGAGGTAATATGTGCGTGTACATGAACATGTGTGTGAATTCTCCTGACAAGATGTAGGTAAAAGCATAGTTTTTGTCTCAGATAATGACCCCTACCCCTAGCTCAGCAAGTTGATTTGTAATTGAGCTTTAGAGAGAGAGGAGCTTTAGGCAGAAAGACGAAGATGATCCTTTGATTTGCACAATGAATACATGAGTTTCATGTAATTGAGGTCTTCAGCTAAAGCAGTGCTCTTTAGGTACTCTGAGAAGCTACAACGTCAGGAACAGGAGATGACGACATAGGGTTCAGTATTAGCACAGCCAGGTGGGAGAACGTTCATTCTCTTGCACTGTTGCAGGCCATAAGCATTAGTGAAGGGACTTCAGGTGGAGAAATGGAAGGGGTACATTTGAGACTATCACTGGGGATATTCAAACATATCTCAGAGAGATCTAGGGGAAAGGAGTTGGAAGTTCAGCCTCAGCAGATGGGGGTGAGAATTATTAAAAACTGTGTTAATAATAGGATTACATTTTAATCCATCAGTTAATGAAGGCTGGGGAAACTTGGTTAGAATTAAATGCTTTCATTTCTTTCTCTAAACACTTTTGTAATATAGGTAGATTTTATCCCCATTTTTACAGGTAAAAACCAAATAAAATTGGCCCCTGTAGCATAAAATAACTTGACCAAGGTCATTCTGACTGTTACAAACCCAGTGTTGTTGTGCTATTTGAATATAGTTGTGTAAAAGCTCATAATACTGCATTCCTTAAAAATAATTATTGAACATTTATTACATATGATGCTCTTTCCTCAACAGAACAAACACACTCAGCCATGCTCTCAGTTTCCTAGCATCCAGTTTGCATTTAGCAAGATTCCGAAATGCTTTTGGTGTAAGATAGGGGAAGTGGACCAAGTGTGAGATTCAGTACAATTTTTAATCTTAGAAAACATAACAGTGTCTATCTAAGAAAATGCTTATACATTTTTTCACATAAGCTACAAATAGACATTCATTTTGATATTTTAGTATTTCCATTTCTATGGCTACTAATCTTACCCCCAAATTAAACCTGTCTGTTCTCTGTGTATGGCTTAACCCTGGGGAAGAAACTTGTGACATGGAGTTTAAATTGATATCAGTGCCTATCATATTTAATTTTGCCCTGTTGTTTTCATGTGTAGTATAGAATGTTATGCTCTTTTAACAATTTGTGCTATTTACTAAGGCACACTTTAAACAATGAGGAACAATATGAAAATAATTTAGAATTAGCACTAGTCCTGTGGTACACACTTACTTTTCAGATTCAAGTAAACCTCTTCAGTTTTCTGAAAACAAATGTTGCAGAAAAAAGAAAATATGCAAAACTATGAAGCCAACACAAACATACACATATTCTAAGACCACATTGCTATGATTGCCAAGAAGGCAATAAAAAATGCACTGATTAGGGGTCTGCTTATATTTCTAGTGCCACTGGAACAATTAACTTTGTTCATTAAAGTTCTCTGTCATTATTACAGCCGTTTGTGGCTTTTGATTAATGATATTTGATGTTACAAAACTACATCTGGGTGGTATATATATTTAATAAAATAGAATCAGTTATAATTTTTATATGTAATGTTTGTTGCCAAAGAAGAGGGTCTCCCTTGTTCTGAGGAATAATTATTGATCACAAAAGAACTATAAATGGAAATGTAATTCATTATTTGGCCTATGGTTCTTCCCTGCTGAGGACATTATCCTTATTCTGTCTCATGTATAAATGGATTTTAAGGATGAGATGGCTTAGAAATGAATAGTATTATTTCAGCAGAATTTTTGTTATGCTCTATCCTTACTCATCATTATAATTATGATTGAAAATTATATCCCATATCTTTATAATCTCTTTACTAAATATAGAAATATTCTTTTAAACAAGGTAGACCAGAGTATTTGAGAAAAACTGCATAGTACTTAAAATCTCTCTAGGTGTCAATCATTGTTTTATCCCTTGCTGGTAGGGTGATACTAGACAAGTTACTTAAACTCTCTGTGCCTCAATTTCTTGGTTGTAAAATAATGATAACAATAATACATGGGGATACTCCAAAGATCAAATGAAATGATGAATGTAACATGCTAACAAAGGAGCATAGGCCATAGTGTGGATAGTAGTTTACACTACTGGTTTCAATTTTTCACCCCTCCTTTCGACATGTATATTCATCAGGGTTCTCTAGAGGGACAGCACTAATAGGATATATTAGTTTATTAAGTTAATAAAGGGGAGGTTATTAAATATTAACTCACATGATCACATGGTCCTACAATAGGCCCTCTGCAAGCTGAGGAGCAAGGAGAGCCAGTCTGAGTCTCAAATCTGAGGAACTTGGAGTCTGATGTTCAAGGTCAGGAAGTATGCAGCACGGGAGAAAGATGTAGGCTGGGAGGCTAGGCCAGTCTCTCTTTTTCACATTTTTTCTGTCTGCTTGTATTCTAGCCAGGCAAGCAGCTGATTAGATGGTGCCCACCCAAAGTAAGGGTGGGTCTGTCTTTCCCAGTCCACTGACTCAAATATTAGTCTCCTTTGGCAACACCCTCACAGAGACACCCAGGGTCAATACTTTGCATCCTTCAATCCAATCAAGTTGGCACTCAGTATTAACCATCACATCATGTAACTTTTCAGTTCCTTCCACTAAAGGGATAATGTATATCTTCCTTCCCCTTGGCTTTGACCCATAGAATAAACAGCAAGTTAGTGTTCTGGATCTTAGCCTAAGCCTTGAAGTTTCGTATGTTTCACTTACACATTTATGCCTCTGCTAATCCTAAGAAAAGAATATTATTTTGTTAATACAGCTAATGGAAAGGACTTAGTCCAGCCAACCCATTACCTGCAGTGAAAAATAGGGCTACCCTAGCTCCCACAGATTGAAAAAGAAATAAATTGAACCTACCTCCAGATTAGGCAGCACCCATGCAGCCCAAAACACATGAATAATAATGGTTTATTGTTTTAAACCACATGGAGGTAGTTTTTTATGCAGCAAAAATTGACAGATACAGTGTACAATTAGATTAGCTATTGTTGTGGTTATCATTTACTATTGTTTGAAAGGGAAGCCCAATAAAAATAAATAAAGCAAAGCAGTATGATCATTAGTAAGGTACAGAACTCTGTTTTCTAAACATGAGGTTTTTAAAGAAATAATGTTTTACCTACTCTTGTTTGTTTTCTGATACCGCTGTTGGCAGACAGCACCTTCTACAGGAAAAGGAAATGTAAATGCTTGGGAGAGTTTTGTCCAATCTGCTACTTCTCCAAGGAAAACAGAATCCTATAATAAACAGTCTTGTGACCACAGATGTATAAATGTAATGGCGATGCTACAAATACATCACACATGCAAACTTCAAATACATATCTCCCTCCTACATATTCTTCCACAAATATTCTACTGCATCCCTCAGAAGGAATTGCAAGCATTTCATCTGGAAGCCTCAGTGTGTAGCTCTCCCCAGTGAAACCAAGGCCAAAAAAACCCATTAGAGCTGTAACAAAGGGTAGGGTCAGGAGACAGAGGTTTTTTACAAAAAATTAAAGGGCAAAGGGAGAAGAAAAATGAAGGCAGAGGTACTTAACTATTTGAACTTACAAATTTGAAGTTTTAAAAGCATATAAAAATAGATGCCCTTCAGTTGAATGTGGTGTACAACTTGGGTTTCTCCTTCTAGGGTGCATACTGCTTAGGTATTTAGTTAGCATGTAAGTTGGAGTAGTTAGTGAGTTTTGGTATAAAACACTACATGATAAAACTGGCTTAAAATACAAATAAAAGATTTACTATAATACTGTGCCATTGTGACTAAATTCTCTAAGAAATGTGGAACAATCTTGTCATAAGAGATGAAATAATAATAATAATAGTTTAAAAATCAGTCCACTTTTTAGTTGAACTGTGTATTCCAGAGGGAAATTGCAGTTTGTTTCTATATATTGCTTTGCCCTTCAGCTCAGCTGTTGGCCCTGCATTAATATTCAGGCAGCATCAGTGCCAGTCTTGGTGATTCACTGAGGTATTATGAATATGCAAATGAGCAAGAGCTTTTTATGTCGGTGGTTTGTCTTTCTTACATGTTTGAAGAAATAATTGGAACCAATCAGCTACTGATAACTTGCATATAGATGACTATTGCTCTGGAAGCTAAAACAGTTTAATAATTTGTCTTATTCCAGCCCAAAGGTTTGATTTTAATCAATCTCTTGAAACAGTACTCCTAGTATCTCTTAAATTGACTGACTTAGAGGTTGAAGTGTCATATTATTTTAACTTTCTGGATTATAGTGACAGTATTTTGGAGTGAGCACTGTACCATGAGTTTAATATGTATACTTTTTTACTTGTACTTTAAATTTTTCCCTAGATCTTTATCCATTTTCCTTGAGTATTTAAAAACCAGAGGAGTTTGTGGAGTATTCTAGGTAGATGAACTCTAGAGTTCTGAAATGTGGAGATAGAATAGATAGATAGGAGAGAGAAAAAATAGTATGTAGACTGGACCTTATCTACCTGCCTAGTTTCTCGTATTCATCAATAATTAATGCTTGATTTTAAAAATCACATTGTTATGTTAATGACATACATTAATAAGAAAGAATAAACGTTAACAAGATGTATAATTCATTTTAGATAGTAAAACAATAACATTTATGAAGAAAAATCAAAGTATAAGTAAATGAACTAGGTAAATTTTAATATAAATTTTGTTAACATATTATATCTTGATAGAGATTTGTCATGCAGTTTAACAATCTTAAATTTTTTTCTGTAGCAGTGTGATACACTGAAAAAAGTCACAATGCAGTATAGAATATTTCTATTATTGTGCCCCGCAAGTGACTAAAACATTTGTGGTTATTTTCTTTTGATGTTCTAGCACTGTCTTGTTTCCATGAAGAAATAACCTTCTAATTGTCACAGTCTGTTGAATGTCTATAGAGAACTGACTCTGTGAAACAACCAGCATTCTGCTAACATGTGATCATTTTCATTTAATGAAGAAACTATTTCAGATATAGGAAATACTTTTGAAAATAAGATTATATAGTTATTTGATTCCTCTCTATTTACAAAAATGAGTTATGTGTTTTATATTAAAAGGCAATACCAGGCAGTTCATGTCAGGTTATGTTCTGGCTTTTCTTGTTGTTGCTGCTGTTTTTTGTTTTTTAATCTCTGTTTGAAACAACAAAGGTTTAATTATTGCACATGCTATGTGTATCACAGGTTGGTAGAGGAGCTCTATTCATTATAATGTTGAGGGCCCTAGGCTGATAGAGATCTCAAATTGGCACATACTCCCCTACTTATCATGCCAGAGGGGAGCAACTCTGGAGGTTCTTGAACCAGCGATTCAATACCCAACCCCTAAAGTGACACATATCATTTCTGACTACAATTAATTGATTGAAATGGTCACATAGCCACACCCAACTTTAAGGGATGGAGAAGAAAATACATTCCCAAGTGCCTGGAAGGAGACAGGAAATGGAATATTTAGGCACATTAATGATTTCAGTACCATGACACTGCATTTGTGTATTTGTCCCATGACAATGCATTGGAACGATTTGCAATGTCGAAATCATTTGGACATTGACCAAATGATTTGCTAATGTCATATTTCTAACTAAAGGAAGAAAAAACAAAATCCTCTCAGGAATATTCACTAACTGGCAGAAAATGAGACATTAAAACCTTCCTGGAAAAATATGTTGTGTGTGTGTGTGTGTGTGTGTACGTATCTGTGTGTTATCAGTGCATGCCCTATGATTGACTAAAAGTTATTCTATATATGTATATATTCTTTATTTGGAGCTGGATTGAGTTGAGGCTAGATATATGGGTACTCAGTAGGATAGTTTATTAAAAGGGGACCTTAAAATTTAATGAAAATATAAAGTATTGGAGAAAAACATATTTTCCAGAACCCATTTTTAGAAGAATGTTAAATACAATTACAGGGCTTATTTTGTTTTGGGAAGCTACTTGGGGTGTGACTACTATAATGCATTTTTTTTAAATAACCATAGGTGATCACTACATAATTTACTAAGAACGGGGAACCAGTGAACTAGATATGGCTGCTATCAGCCAGTGGGGCATGAGCCAGGGATTTCTGACAAGCAGATTTGCCTGTATTCTGTCCTATGCCCACATAACAGTCAACTTGCCCTACAAATGAAAACTGAACAAATATTAAAAGAGTAGTGGTTTGTATAAGTCAAATTGTTCATCCTGTGGCTGAGGTATTATATTGCCCATTCATCTCCAGAATGTGACTTTGCTGATTTGACTCTCTAAATAGCAACTACCTCCTTCCTCACCATTTCACGCAGTGTATCCCATCAAATATCACACAGCTGGTCCCAGACAAAAGAACAACATTGTTAAGTCAGTTATATTGTGAATTAATACATTAGGCCTATGTAAGAAAATATAGCTACATAAGAAGCAAAATGCAGTGAATATAAATGGTCTTACCCTCTAGCCATTTATCCCTCTCTTATTTTCCATTTCATAGGGACTGAATTCCTAGTAATCATAATTGAAAATTTTTATGATGGTCGTAATTTGCCTAAAAAATAACTCAGTATAGATGGTGTGTGTATTTTAACCAGGAATTCCCATTCCAGGGACAGTCACATATCACTTTTTTCATTGAGGACACCTGCTCCACTCCAGAGGCAATGATCACAAACATATTAGCTGTGTTTGTCTTTGGTCATATCCAGCTGTTTTGGCATATTTCATATCAGAAGTGGGCTTTCATTGATTGAATTAATGGCTACCTTATTAATTAGCATGACGTGTTAGAAATGATTTTTCTTTGGTAAAATTAAAAGTTTTCAACTTGTATGAATTGTCTAAATTAGTGTAAAGACACTCCTCAATCTCATATAAACAGGACATAAAAATCCAGCAAAATTAGCAGCTTCTACCCTTAGAGTTTGTGCCAAAGATTTGGTCTGTACACTTTTCTGTATCAAGCCTGTGCTTTAGAGGATTTTGGTTGCCTGATGTTGTTAAGAGTAACTGAGTCCTACTTCTGGGATGCTGTTCGGTGTTGAGAGGGTCAAAGCTCCTGAAATAACAGACAGTTGGGATTTCATCAAGCTTATAGAATAAGCTGTATGAACCATGTTTTCCTCTTTGCTAATAAACACCTCTATTATAATAGAGCTTGTTCTAGGACTTGACTTCATACAAACCTGGTTGCAATGTTTGAGGGAAGTAGCTAGCTTTTATTCATATAGAAGATTCAGTTGGCTACTGTTATTTGTTAAAAGTAAGCAAACAAAATGAAACCCTAAGAATTCTGCATGTTCAATTTTTCTTAAGTTCATGCCCAGCATACTTAAATGTAAATTAATATTAATATTAACATCAATATTAATTAATAGTATCTCCATTTTTACTACTTGACATAGAGTAGTAAAAGTTGACCTCATTTACTACAGTGGTCTTTAAAAAATATGTTATTGTAGTAGTTTACATTGACTAAACAACTCTAATTGCTAATCACTATCTTCATCTCAGAACATGAGCTTCCATGAAAAAAAAGGAAATCAACAAGTTATACTAGAAGATTGTATTAATATAGATTTTAAGATTATCGCCTGGGCGCAATGGCTCACGCCTGTAATCCCAGCACTTTGGGAGGCCGAGGTGGGCGGATCACGAGGTCAAGAGATAGAGACCATCCTGGCTAACACAGTGAAACCCCGTCTCTACTAAAAATACAAAAAATTAGCCGGGCATGGTGGCGGGCTCCTGTAGTCCCAAGCCACTCGGGAGGCTGAGGCAGGAGAATGGCGTGAACCTGGGAGGTGAGGCTTGCAGTGAGCCAAGATCGTGCCACTGCATTCCAGCCTGGGCGACAGAGCAAGACTCCATCTCAAAAAAAAATATATATATATTATCTCCTTTTTCATTTTTATTATTTAAAACTAATGTATCTTCTGAAAGATCATTTTACATGCAAGAAGCCATTGAATTAGGGTTTTAATGAATGACATACACATAAAAATGAATAAAGTTTGTAAAAATAATAAAAAATCACGAATTTTTAGATACCTGCATAAAATAAGGACCACTTTCATACCTCATTCTATGAAGTCAACATTACCCTGATACCAAAACCTGGAGAAGACACAGTGAAAAAGGAAAACTACAGGCCAATAGCCCTGATGAACACAGAAACAAAAATCCTCAATGAAATACTAGGAAAAGGAATCCAGCAACACATTGAAAGGTTAATTCACCATGATGAAGTAGGCTTCATTTCTGATATGCAAGTTTGGTTCAACGTATGCAAATTAGTAAATGTGATTTACCACATACACAAGATTAAAAACAAAAATCATATGATCATCTCAATAGATATGGTAAAAGCTTTTGATAAACTCCAACGTCCCTTCACAATAAACACCATCAATAAATTAGGCACCGAAGGAACATACCTCAAAATAATACAAGTCATCTATGTCAAACCCACAGCCAACATCATACTGCATAGGAAAAACTGGATGCATCCCCCTTGAGAAATGGAATAAGACAAGGATGTCCACTCTCACCACTCACATTCAACATAATACTAGAAGTCCTTGACAGCACAATCAGTCAAGAGAAATAAATTAAAGGCATATAGATAGAAAAAGAAGTTAAACTGTATCTCTTCATGGAAAGTATGATTCTATACATGGAAAACAGTAAAGACTTCACCAAAAGGTGCTTGGAACTGACAAACAAGTAAAACTTCAGGATACAGAATGAATGCATGAAAATCAGTAGCACTTCTATACACCAATAACATTCAAGCTGAGAGCTAAATCAATAATGCAACCAATTTACTATAGATGCAAAAGATAAAATAAAATACCTAGGAATACATCTAACCAAGGAGGTAAAGGATCTCTACAAGGAGAACTGCAAAACACTGCTAAAATTAATCATAGATGACACAGTCAAATGGAAAAACATTCCATGCTCATGAATTAGAAGAATCAATATCATTTAAATGGCCATATGGCTCAAAGCAATTTACAGATTCAGTGTTGTTCCTATTAAACTACCAATATCATTTTTCACAGAACTAGAACAAAAACTATTCTAAAATTCATATGGAACCCTAAAGAGCCCGAATAGCCAAAACAATCCTAAGGAAAATGAACAGAGCTAGAGGCATCACATTATCTGACTTCAAACTATACTACAAAACAACAGTAATCAAAACAGCATTGTCCTGGTACAAAAAGAGACACATAGACCAATGGAACAGAATAGAGAACCCAGAAATAAAGCTGCACCCCTACAGCCATTCGATCTTCAACAAAGTCGGTAACAAATAAGCCCATGAGGAAAGTACTCTCTATTCCATAAATGGTGTTGAGATAGCTGGCATATGCAGAAGAATGAAACTGGACCCCTACCTTTTGCCATATGCAAAAATTAACTCAAGATGAATTAAAGATTTAAATATAAGACCTTAAACTATAAAAATTCTGAAAGAAAAATTGAGAAATACCTTTCTAGACATCAGCCTTGGGAAATAATTTATGACTAAGTCCTCAAAAGCAATTGCAAGCAAAAACAAAAATTGACAAATAGGACCTAATTTAACTAAGGAGCTTCTGTACAGCAAAATAAATTATCAGCAGAGTAAACAGAAAACCTACACAATGAGAGAAGATATTTACATACTGTGCATCTGACAAATGTCTAATATTAAGAATGCATTAGGAACTTAATGCAACAAACAAAAACCAAACAACCCCATTAAAACATGGGCAAATGACAGAACAGACACTTCTCAAAAGAAAACATATATGTGGCCAACAAGCATATGAAAAAATGCTCAACATCACTAATGACCAGAGAAGTGCAAATCAAAACCTTAGTACAGTATCATCTTGCACCAGTCAGAATGGCTATTAGTAAAAAGTCAAAAGGGCTGCAGAGAAAAGGAAACATTTACATACTGTTTGTGGGAATGCAAATTAGTTCAGCCACTGTGGAAAATAGTTTGGAGATTTCTCCAAGAACTTAAAACAGAACGACCATTTGACTCACCAATCCCATTACAGGATATGTATCCAAAAGAAATTAAATCATTCCTCCAAAAAGACACATGCACTCCTATGTTCATTGCAGCACTATTCACAATAACAAAGACATGGAATCGACTTAGGTGCCCAACACTGGTGGATTGGATAAAGAAAATGTGATACATATACACTACGGAACACCATGCAGCCACAAAAGAAAGGATAAAATCATGCCCTTTGCAGCAACATGGATGCAGCTGGAGGCTGTAATCTTAAGTAAATTAACACAGGAACCAAAAACCAAATATCGCATATTCTCACTTATAAGTGACAGCTAAACACTGGGTACTCATGGACACAAAGATAGCAACAATAGACACTGGAGACTACCGGAGGAGGGAAGAAGTAGGGGACAAAGGTTGAAAAAATAACTATTGGGTACTATGTTCTGTACCTGGTTGATGGGATCCATCACACCCCAAACCTCAGAATCAAACAATATATCCAGGTAACAAACCTGCCAATGTAACCTCTAAATCAGAAAGTTGAAATGATTAAAAAAGAAATAATATTTGCCACTGCACCAAGTTTAAAAAGCAAGGTACAGAGACAAACCATTTTGTTCAAAATTATTCCTCAACTAGTCCAAAGACCGACAATAATTTATTGTATCAATAAATTAACTTTTTCCCAAAGAACTTATGCATCTCTTGTGTGCCAGGGATGGTGGTATACACAGGGGATACTGTGATTAAAATATTGATTAATATTTAAGTTAAATAAGCATTATATAAACATACATATATACAGTTGTATATAGTTATTGTTGTTGTTTCCTCTGTTTTGAAGTTGTTTGATTAATGTACCAGTCACCCTTTTATGACTGCTTCAGAAAAGAGTGTCTCTAGGGTAAGCAAAAAAAATAATGCAGGATATGAGTGTCTGAAAGCTGGTTTTGTCCAGGGTGAAGGTTAGGGAATTGTTAAATCTTCTTGAAGAATCTGACAAATAGAAACACAGTATATGTTTGTATCATGAGCATTCACTTTTTAAAAAGTTTTCAATTAGCTGAGCCATAATATTAATGGAATATTTAAAAATGACTTCCTTTACTAAGAGTTAGCTTATTAGGATTGTTTTTATAGGATGCTAGGATTATTTTTTATGCTAATTCTAGTTAGAGTTCTTTTGTAAATAAATATAATTTAGATAACTTCTTCCTATAGTATTTTGTAGGTTTCTATTTTATTTATATCTATGTTATTCAAATCAGAAGTTTTTGGAGGAAGACACAAAGCATTTTTGTACTTACTACATATGTGACATTGTGATTGACTCAAAATATGTGATCAATACATATTTTCTAGGAATAAATGGATATCTAGAAATGACTGCTTTCCAGATACTAAGATAAAGAATGACCCTTTTAAATTTTATTTACAGAATACTAAAAAATAAATCATGTTATTTATATCTAAAAAGAGAGGAGATGCAAATGTGGTTATATTATTTGAATAATGCATGATTACTTGGCATAATGTGTCAATGAATTGATCTCACTCTGCAGAAATGTTACTTATGAGTTTTTCTTCTTATTTTCTTAAAATTTTGAGGAATAAAAATATATTACAGTGCACAAGTACGAGCAGATGAATACATCCTTATTCATAAATATTTAGATCTTGATTTGATGAGAAAAATATAAGATTACAATGTATGTCACAGTCTTTCTATGTAAGTGTATAACTGTATTCTTCAGTTGTTGCTAGTGCACATATGATGTCTTTAAAAGTCTTTTATTACAGCAATGCATTTCCCCAAGGAGGAGTATTCATAAATATATGAATCAAGGTGATGCATTTGGCTGATATTATTTTCTTGTCTTTCTGGATTTGTTTTCATGACTTACAAAACACTTTACAACAAAATGAGCCAACAGGAATAGCCATATTGAAGTAGACAAATAATTCAGTTATTCTGGAAACTATTACATGAATGTGGAGGCGTTTTTGTTATTTTTATTCTTATAACCAGAGAAATACATACTTGAAACAAAATTATTACTCTAAGTGATCAGTCTGTCTCCCAAATAATCTAAAATTAAAGCTTATCCTTTCAGAATTCTTCAGACTATGGTCACCTGGAAAAAAATTTCCATCCAAATCTAAACATATCAGCTTCGTACCAGCTTAATCATGAATCTGTCTTTATGACATTAGAAATATTCATTTAAAATATTTTATCATTTTCAGTTCAGAATAACTTGATCAATTTAGATGAATTAAACAATTAATCTGAAGATCTAAAAGTTTTAAGCAATTTGATAGTCTATGATCTATCTGATTTCTTTTAACCTTTCAATTGGATGAAACTTTTGTCCTTGATTTTGTTTATTTTGCCCAACATTTCAATGGTTTTATTTTTTGAATCATTTTGGTCCGAAATAATAATAGTATGTCAGGTCCTCATCATTCTTTGTAACTACATATTCTGTCCTCATCCCTGCTGATGCATGACTGAGTAGTGGAATAATTGAATGCTCTCAAGTTATAAGAATTGACAAAATGACCTAGCAACTAATTGGTGAATCTCGGAAGTGGATGCCTGTTTTGCAGTTTGATTCTGATCAAGTTTCTTTGCCTGGAAACATCAGTTTCTGAAGGTCCATGAGGGCAGGGGCTTCATCTATTTTGTTCACAACTATACATTCAAGACTCAATCACTCGCTAACTTAGAATAGACATTTAATAAATACTATTGAAGGAATGAATAAAAGGAATTGTAGCAATTAGTTGCTTCAGTCAGTGAAATAATGAATTGATGCTTACATTTTGTAGTCAGATTTTAAAACTATCTTAAAAGTGTTTATGTCATAATGACTCAAAGCCTTTGGAGTTAGAAAGAGTAGGCTATGTGGTCTCATATAACTTATTTAGCATCTAATTTCTCTCTCACTCTCTCTCTCTCGACAGTATCTCTCTGTTGCCCAGGCTGGAGTGCAGTGGCAAGATAATAGTTCACTGAAGCCTCAAACTTTTAGGCTCAAGTGATCCTCCCACTTCAGCCAACTCTTAGGCTCAAGTGATCCTCTCACCTCAGCCTCCCAAGTACCTGGGATTGCAGGTGTGCACCACCACCACGCCTGGCTTTTTTTTTTCCTTTTAGTGGAGAAGAGTTCTCCCTGTGTTGCCCAAACTTGTCTCAATCTCCTGGCCTCAAGTGATCCTCCTGCCTTGGCCTCCGAAAGTGCTGGGATTGTAGGCATGAGCTACCATGCCCAGATAATTTTTGTCATTTGTAAAGGAAAATATTAATTGTGTTATGAGGATTAAATGGGATAAGAAATAGATTATGTCAATCACGTAGTTACCACTCAATTCATGGTAGGTATTATATTTATTATGGACAGAAATTTAATTTGTTTGAGAATTCACTCTCAGAAGCTGGTATTAGAGCAATTCATTTTATACTAACTTCATCCTACTGTTAAAAAGTGTTGGAAATTGAAGAGCAAAGCATTTGGTAAGGACTATGAAAAGACATAAAAATGGAAGAAAAGAAAAAATGAGCTGGCAGCCATTTAATTTTTTAAAATCTGTGTCAAAGTTAGGGTTTTGGCATGCCATACTTGTAGGATTTCTGAAATGAAATGATTATCTGGTGTTACCATGTATACTTTCATTTCTAATATCCTAAAATTATTTTATTAAGAAAATACTAATGACAATTCTATACATGCCAATGGAGAAGATAACTTTGGCAATTATCAAAAATAGTACAAGCAAAATAACTTATTTTGCCTTAAAATAACACAATAATTGTGACATAACTGTCTGTGATGACGGAAAAGGTACATATCTGTGCTATCCAATACAGTAGCCACGAGCCACATGTGCCTATTCAGTATGGGAAAATGATAAACTTATTTTCAAATTTTACTTAATTTTAATTACGTTAAATGTAGACCGCCATATGTAGATAGTGGCTACCGTATTCGACAACACAGATCTAGATATATGCCCCATGTTCACTTTCCTTTTTGGCAAAACCATAAACATAGGATCAAGTTTTGTCAATTACAGAGCTTTCATATTCTGAGGCTAATAAACCTAAAATAAAATATATTATACATACTTTCCCATGTAAATTCTACTATTATTCCAATATTATTGTATTCATAAAGCCTTGTTCTTTAATTTAAGTAAATGTCATTAATTGAGTAAATTACTATGGACTGGGATAAAAATATATAGAATTTGGTATTTAGTTTCAATTGCTATAAGGGGAAAAATATGAGAAAAGTTTTACTCAGAACTGGGGATTTTCTTCTTCAAAGGAAAAACACTTCTTCCTTAATTACCCTACCAATCTCTCTCTTCACTTCTAGTATTCTCCCCACTCTGAGGAAATAAACACTTTTTATGGTACAGAATGACAAACTGTATAGTGTACACATTAATTTATTTTTAGTAAATGCCACTGAGATTTAATCAATTACTGTGTTGCCTTTACTACCGTATTTAGGAAAGGTGAATATACACACACACACATACACACACAAACACAGAGTACAATATCATGGTTTTTATGTTTTATGTCTTTAGTCGTAGTCCCATATTCTCATTTTGCCTTAAGATTTTATCTTCCATAACAGGATTTCCTTCCTTCCTTCCTCCCTCCCTCCCTCCCTCCCTTCCTTCCTTCCTTCCTTTCTTTCTTCAGAGAGAGTCTCACTCTGTCACTCAGGCTGGAGTGCAGTGGTGCAATCATGGCTCATTGCAGCCTGGACCAACTGGCCTCAGGGGATTCTCTTGCTTCAGTCTCCCCCAGGGTTGGGATTACAGTGTGAGCCACCATACCTGGCCAGAAAATATTTTTAAGGGAATATTTTACAAACTATATTGAGTCACAAAATGTCCAGAGATCTGAAATGAGGTTACTTAGGTCTCATATCTAAAAGCAAGAGTCCTGGAAAGCAAAGAGGAATCATCCAATATCCCTAATTCTCTTACCTCAATCTGAAAGCATTCCTACAGTTCTTGATCAGGGGTAAAAAACAGGTTTCAAACTATTTCCATGTTAATAAGAGCAGTTGACAATGACTGCTTAGAGAGTCATATTGATCCAGAGACTGCAGCTTCATCCTCAGATTTTCGTGGAGACATTTGCCATCTCTGTACCATTTTGGTTAAGGAAAGTGGTTCTGAACTGGTTGCAGATTAAAATCATATTGGACATTTTAAATAAATATCATTGCCCAAGCTCTACTCCAAACCAATCCAGTCAGAGTTCCTGGGGCTGGTGTTCAGGCATCAGTGTGTTTTAAACCTTTCCGGGTGATGTTAATATTAATACACAGCTAGGTTCAAGAAACTTAGTTCCAAAATGAGCCAGTATGTAGTACTAACCCACTTGCCAGCCAGTAAATCCGACTTTCATTCTATCTTCTAGGACAAAGATATAAGAAATAATAAAATAGCTCTAATAGAATAATTTGACTTGCAAGTTCTGACCAATTCCATTTTACATAAATCCTACTTTGGCTTATTATACCACACAGTTGTGCTTTGTCCACCTTGATCTACCTGTGTATCAGTAACTGCCTCGAACACCTGAGACGTGTAATATCAGTACTGTGTCCAATCAACTGAAAAAGACAGATTGTGAAAATTGTAAGAAAACCATATTCATTGTGCAATTCTAAATTCCTCTTTTAAAATGTTTGCATATTTTTGTTCATGATATACATTTCCTGATAACTGTATGCAATTCCAAAAAGTAAAGCAGATATATACATATATATATATACACACAATACATATATATGTGTGTGTGTCGCTTAACTAGGAAATATTACTACTGACCTTTGAAATCAGATCTCCTAAAATAAAAATCATGCCTCTATTCTCTTTTCTCCCTGCCTCCATTCTTTCACAGAGGTATCGTAATCCTGAATTTAGTGCTTATAATATTTTTTCATTTTCTTTTTCCCATATTCACATATCCCTAAACAATATAGAATATTATTGTGTATTTTTATGTTGTAATTCTCAAATGTGATAATAATCTTTGGAATGTTCTCATTTTTATTTCTTTAAACATCTTATACATCTTTATCTGCTAATTTCAATATCTAAGTTTCTTGGTCATTAAAAAGTATCCTTTTTTCCTCCCTAATTTTTGCTTATAGTACTTTTTTCTTCTGCTGCTGTGTAACTTTGGATCTTGAACTTTAATTCAGAGAATCTTGATATGAAGTCAGCCTGTGAATTCTTTTTTGCCATTACCTTCTTCTAGAAAGGCAGTGTATTTACCTCCGTCATGTGGCCCAAGTTGCAACCAGTTCAGAGTGTCTTTAAGTTAGTTTTGTGGCATAGAATTTTATGGACTATGTGGGTAGCAAAAAATAGGAACTCATATCATAAGCGAGGGCAGGAATGAAGTTATGAAATCTCATTGCACACTTTAAAAAAAAATTCTTCCTGAACCCAGGTCTAGAAAGACAATTTTCCTTGTCATTGGCCTTTGACAGGACGTTTGTTTTTGTCCAATTCATTTTTTTTATAGAAAGTGTAGATTTTGGGTTTGTATGGGGTCTTTCCTCTTACATCTTTGCCTGTTTCCTGTTCCACTCCTTTCTGAGAGCTAAGGACTTATCTCCTTCTTCATTCCCAGCTGTAAAGGTGCCAGTCTCTTGAATACTAAGAAAGAAAAATAATTTTTTCTAATTTTTAAATTGTTTATTATTTTATGCTTTTAGGTTCTGTGGTACATGTGGAGGATGTGCAGGTTTGTTACATAGGTAAATGTGTGCCATGGTGGTTTGCTGCACCTATCAACCCATCACCTAGGTATTAAGCCAAGCATGCATGTTCTTTTCCCTAACGCTGTCCCCACCCTCCTCCGACAAGTGCCAGTGTGTGTTGTTCCCCTCCCTGTGTCCGTGTGTTCACATTGTTCAGCTCCCATTTATAAGTGAGAACATACGATGTTTGGTTTTCTGTTCCTGTGTTAGTTTGCTGAAGATAATGGCTTCTAGCTTCATCCATGTCCCTGCGAAGGACATGAGGTTCTAAGTCTTTGAAGAGTCACCACACTGTCTTCCACAATTGTTGAACTAATTTACATTCCCACTAATAGCATAAAAGCATTTCTATTTCTCCGCAACCTCATCAGCATCTGTTGTTTCTTGACTTTTTAATAATTGCCATTCTGAGAGGCATGAGATGGTATCTCATTGGGGTTTTGGTTTGCATTTATCCAATGATCTGTTCTGTTAAGCTCTTTTTCATGTTTGTTGGCCGCATGTATGTCTTTTTTTGAGAAGTAGCCTGTTCATATTCTCTTCCCACTTTTTAATGCGGTTGTTGGTTTTTTTCTTGTAAATTTGCTTAAGTTCCTTATAGATCCTGGATATTAAACCTTTTTCAGATGGATAGATTGCAAACATTTTCTCCTATCTGTAAGTTGTCTGTTGATTCTGACAATACTTTCCTTTGCTGTGAAGAAGCTCTTTAATTAGGTTCCATTTGTCAATTTTTGCTTTTGTTGCAATTGCTTTTGGTGATCTCATCATAAAATCTTTGCCCATGCCTATGTCTTGCATGGTATTGCCTAGATTTTCTTCTAGGGTTTTTATAATTTGGGGTTTTACAGTTAAGTCTTTAATCCATCTCGAGTTAATTTTTATATAAGAAGGGATCCAGTTTCAATTTTCTGCATATGTCTAGCCAGTTCTCTCAGCACTATTTATTTAATAGGGAATCATTCCCCCATTGCTTGTTTTTGTCAAGTTTGTCAAAGATCAGATAGTTGTAAGTGTGTGGGTTTATTTCTGGATACTCTATTCTGTTCTATTGGTCTGTGTGCCTGTTTTTGTACCAGTACCATGCTGATTTGGTTACTGTAGCTTTATAATATAGTTTAAAGTCGGGTGGTATGATGCCTCCGGCTTTGTTCTTTTTGCTTAGGATTGTTGTGGCTATACGAGCTCTTTTTTGGTTCCATATTAATTAAAACTTTTTTTTCTAATTCTGTGAAGAATATCAATGGTAGCTTAATGGGAATAGCATTGAGTCTATAAATTGCTTTGGGCAGTATGGTGATTTTCATGATACTGATTCTTCCTATGCATCAGCGTGGAATGTTTTTCCATCTGCTTGTGTCCTCTCTGGTTTCCTTGAGGCATGGTTTGTAGTTCACTTTGAAGAGGTCTTTCACTTCCCTTGTTAGCTGCATTCCTAGGTGTTTTATTCTCTTTGTGGCAATTGTGATGGGAGTTCATTCATGATTTGGCTCTCCGCTTGTCTGTTGTTTGTGTGTAGGAATGCTTGTGATTTCTGCATATTGATTTTGTATCCTGAGATTTTGCTGAAGTTGCTCATCAGCCTAAGAAACCCCTGGGCTGAGTCAGGGGTTTTGTCGATATAGGATCATGTCATCTGCAAACAAAGACAATTTGATTTCCTCTCTTCCTTTATTTGAATACCCTTTATTTCTTTCTCTTGAGTGATTGCCCTGGCCAGAACTTCCAACACTATGTTGAGTAAGAGTGGTGAGAGAGGGCATCTTTGTCTTGTGCCAGTTTTCAAGAGGAATGCTTCCAGCTTTTGTCCATTCAGTATATTGGCTGTGGGTTTGTCATAAATGGCTTTTATTATTTTGAGGTATGGTCCTTCAATACCTGGTTTATTGAGAGTTTTTATCATGAGGGATGTTGAATTTTATTGAAGGCCTTTTCTGTGTCTATTGAGATAATCATGTGGTTTTCGTCTTTAGTTCTGTTTATGTGATGAATTATGTTTATTTATTTGCATATGTTGCACCAGCCTTGCATATTGGGAATAAAGCTGACTTGATTGTGGTGGATAAGCTTTTTGATGTGCTGCTGGGTTCAGTTCACCAATATTTTATTGAGGATTTTTCCATCAATGTTCATCAGAGATACTGACCTGAAGTTTTCTTTTTCCATTATATCTGTGCCAGGTTTTGGTATCAGGATGATGCTGGTCTCATAAAATGAGTTAGGGGCCGGGTGCAGTGGCTCACATCTGTAATCTCAACACTTTAGGAGGCTGAAGACCTCGGGTCAGGAGATCAAGGCCATCCTGGCCAACATGGTGAAGTCCCATCTCTACTAAAAACAATACAAAAATTAGTTGGGCGTGGTGACACATGCCTGTAATCCCCGCTACTTGGGAGGCTGAGGCAGGAGAATTGCTTGAACCCGGGAGGCGGAGGTTGCAGCGAGTCGAGATTGCACCATTGCACTCCAGACTGGTGACAGAGCGAGACTCCATCTCAAAAGCAACAACAAAAAAAACGAGTTAGGTATGAGTCCCTCCTTGTCAATTGTTTGAACCAGCTCCTCTTTCTACCTCTGGTAGCTGCCCTAAATAGCAGTACTTTCAGTTTTATTTTATCAGTTGGTTTCCAGCCTCCCCTTCATAGATCTATGGCTCCTGTGGCTTCCCCTTAGCTTCCTGAAAGCTCAGCTATGTAGTTAAATACCTGTTGGTCATATTTATCCAGCATATCTCAGTGATTTGTAACAAGAGCTTTTTCAGAGGAGTTAGACTGATTTATCACTGTAAACAGATGTGCCCTATATTACTGAGAGTCTTGATGATGAAACTTCTGGTAATGAATTGTATCATCCACCTTTTCATCTATTCATTCACTTGACATAGAGTAATTGAATATCTCCTCTGTGTCTTTCATCTGTACCCTGGAGATAAAGTGGTCATCGAAAACTGTTGCTGCTGTCAAGGAGCTTACATTCTAGTGAAAGAGACAAACAACAAATTAAATGTGTATGTGTGTATATGTGTATATGTGTATATGTGTGGTACACAAATACATGCTATACACTATACACACATATACACGGACATACAATATTTTCAAGTAACTGTCAGCTCTCAGAAGAAAAGTAAATCAGGGTCATGGGTTAGAATGTGGCAGGTGATATTTTAGACATGGTTGTCTCCTCCTTGGAGGAGACATTGATCAGATAGAAAAATAGTGAGTGAGCTAAGTAGATGGAGATGGGTAAGATGAATCCTTCTGGCAGAAACAATATTAAGTGCAAAGACTTCATAATAGGGATTGGGATATTTTTATGAGGTTAAAGAAAAACTCTGGAGAATATAGATCCTTTTATAGGAAATATAGTTTTGGAGCACTATGTTAGCACGTTAGTCACCAAGTCGGTAGAGATGGCCTGATTATTTCACTCATAGTCCAATCAATTCTTCAGCCAAAAATAATCGAACACATATTAGGTATTGTATGAGATATGAAAACTAAACATCAGTAACACGATGTGTTCATAGTTTAATTGGGAAGAAGGCAAAGGATAACCGTGTGGAAAGTCACAACGTAATCTCAAGAGATACTTGAATTAGTGTTATCCTATAATTTTCAGGAAAATAACGTTGGACATTATGTTTTACTCTTTTGAATGTATTAATAATTTTAAGAGTTTTAAAATTGTAGCTATATTATATGTGTATGTAAGCATTAATATTGGATGTATTTTTATCAAACTGCTGGAATTTACCAAAAATTACTGGGATTCTTTTATCAGTCTCTCTTGGTTTCTGACTACTACAACATCAACACAGATTACCTTAAACTTTTTTCTGAAAATGAGAGTACAAAAAAAATAGCTCTTTTACAAACAAACATACATAGACATTTTGCAAAAGAAGACATACAAATGGCCAACAGGTATATAAGAAGGCGCTCACCTTCAGTAATCATCAGGGAAATGCAAATCAAAGCTGCAATGGGCTATTACCTTACACATGTTAGGATAGCTATTATCAAAAAGTCAAAAGATAACAACTGTTGTCTAGGGTGTTGAGAGAAGGAAACCCTTGTGAATTGTTAGTGGAATGCAAATTGGTACAGCATTTGGGAAAACAGACAGATATTCTTCAAAAAATTAAAAATCAAGCTACCATATGATCCAGCAATCTCACTACTAGTTGTATGTCTGTAAGGAATAAAATGAGTATCTTGAAGAGATATCAACACTATTCTGTTAAAATGTAACAGAACCACAGTAAAGGTGTCTACATATACGTAGCAAAATATCATATTAAAAGGCAAAATGGTGAACACATCTCTTGACTTAAAAACCAACAATATGGTAGAGCTAATAAATGATGGCGTGGTTTTAGTAACGCTGTGATGCTTGTCATATCACCTGCAACATCCAAGTTGTACATCACCTTTATTGAGACTATATGTTCTTTTCAAAATGATTACATGGTTCTGACAGTGTATCAGTTATATTTGGAAAATAACTGAAAGCTTATTCTGCATATCTTATTATTAAAAATAAAAAGTTACACTCATTTTAGGGGATATAAATATACATTTTACAAAAGGGTGAGGAAACCCAAGGAAAGCCCAGCAGTGTCCTTGAGTTGAAGAGATAGACATGAAAATATGGGAAGATGAAGGTACCTGGAGTTTGGATGGGAGAGTAGAAAAGAGAGAATTGCAGTGAAAGAAAGCTCTGAAGATCTGCAGAGTCCCATCCCCCGAGTCTTCATCTGTGTTCTTATCAGAACATACATGTGAGGAAGCTGCCTGAAGCCTATGAAAGAATTATCTGAAAGAAGCAAGTGGAAAAATCTCCAGGGCTCAATGGGAGCCAGAAAAAAAATTGCTGTTTGCACAAGCCAGATTAGAAATACACTATAATACATGAGATATAGGGTGGACTTGTCACAAGGATGTTGGCTTAGTTGAGAGGCAAAATTAGATCTAGACTAAAGGCTTATGTGGTACTGCATAAGAAAATAAAAAAACAAGTTTAAAAGGATCAAACCTCAAGAGAAAAAAATGGAGAAAACTTTATTAAGATGTACTCTTATCAGGCCGGGCACGGTGGCTCACACCTGTAATCCCAGCCCTTTGGGAGGCCGAGGTGGGCGGATCACGAGGTCAGGAGATCGAGACCATCCTGGCTAACATGGTGAAACCCCGTCTCTACTAAAAAAAAACACAAAAAATTATCCCAGCGTGGTGGCGGGCTCCTGTAGTCCCAGCTACTCTGGAGGCTGAGGCAGGAGAATGGCATGAACCCGGGAGGCGGAGCTTGCAGTGAGCTGAGATCTCACCACCGCACTCCAGCCTGGGCGACAGAGCAAGACTCCATCTCAAAAAAAAAAAGTACCCTTATCAAACTGCTTGAAACTAGTAATAAAGAGAAAATTTTTAAAGTAGCCAGAGGAAGGGCAAACACACGTTATGCAGAGTAAAACAAAGATAGAAATATAGCATACTTGGCCAGGCATGGTGGCTCACACCTGTAGTCCCAGTGCTTTGGGAGGCCAGGGTGGGTGAATCACCTAAGGTAAGGAGTTTGAGACGAGCCTGGCCAACATGGTGCAACTCCGTCTCTACTAAAAATACAAAAGTTAGCTGGGCGTGGTGGCATGCACCTGGAATGCCAGCTATTCGGGAGGCTGAGGCAGGAGAATTGCTTGAACCCAGGAGGTGGAGGTTGCAGTGAGCTGAGATCATGCCATTGCACTCCAGCCTGGGCTACAAGAGCAAAATTCCATCTCAAAAAAAAAGACATATAGCAGGCTTTTTGTTGGGAACAGTTCAAATCAGAAGACAGTGGAGCAATATCTTCAAATTACTGCAAAAAGAGCTATCAACCTTAGAGCTTATAATCAGCAAAAAAAAAAAAAATCTAAAATAAAAGTGAAATAAAAGCTTATTCCAATATACAAGAAGTGAAAGACTTCATCACCAGTAGATGTGCAATTTTAAATGAAATCCTTTAGGTAGAAGGAAATGTTAACAGATAAAAATCTGCATCTACACAAAGGAGTGAAGAAACCAGAAATGGTTAAGTATGTGAGTAAATACAAAATGATGTTTCCTTATATTCTGAAGTGCTTTAAAAGATAACCAAATCTTCAAATAAAAATAATTAAAAATTGTGTTATCTATAACAGCTATGGAAATAAACTATATGACAATAGCACAAAGGCAGGGAAAATGGAAATAAATTGTACTATTTTCAAGTCCTTCTATAAATGAAGTAATATAATATTAATTGAAGGCAGACTGTTATAAGTCATCTCTACTAGAAACCCCAAAGCAAAATTTCACCAAACAAGGTGTACATAAATGTATATGAGCAACATTAGTCATTAGAGAAATTCAAATTAAAATGATAATGAAATACTTATACATTTCTTTTTTGTAAAATACCACTACATATTGAAATGGCTAAAATAAAAACAAATTAACTGAAAATATGAAGGGCAGACAAAGATGTAGAGCAACTGGATCTCTCATACATTGCTGTGGAAATGTGAAATGATACAACCACTTTGGAAAATAGTTTTGCAATTTTTATAAAGTTAAACACACACTTGCCACATGACCCAGAAATCCCACTATTAGGATTTACCTAAGTGAAATGATTATATTCTTGAATATTAATAGCAGCTGTATTCATAAATGCCAAAATTGGGAAATGATGATGATATCCTTCAACTGATGAATGGCTAAACTAGTGTAGTATATCCATACAGTGAAATACTGCTCAGCAACACAAATGAATAAAATATTTGTTCATACACATAAACATGGATGAATGCCAAATGTATGTTAGTAAGTGAAAGAAGCCAGACTCCCAAATCTACACACTGTATGGATCCATTTACATAACACTCTGGAAGAGGTAAAAGTACAGCGACAGAAAATTGATGAGTGGTTGCGAAGTGCTGGGGATGGGAGAGGTAATGAATAAAAAAATTGATAACAACAAAACAAGCCCAAGAGTCCCAATCTGGAACCCACACTTGCTTGATACCAAAGCTACTATGTAACCTGTATATATATATATACTGGTAGATACTTAGTAGGTACAGGCATGCAATGTGAAATAAGCACATCATGGAGAATGGGGTATTCATTCCCTCAAGCATTTATCCTTTGAGTTACAAGCAATCCAATTACATCCATTAAGTGATTTTAAAATGTACAATTAAGTTATTATTAACTATAGTTGCCCTGTTGTGCTATCAAATAGGTCTCATTCATTCTTTCTACTTTTTGGACCCATTAACAATCCCTACCTCCCTACCAGCCCCTCACTACTCTTCCCAGCCTCTGGTAATCATCCTTCTACTCTCTACGTCCGTGAGTTCAGTTGTTTTGATGTTTAGATCCCACACATAAGCGACAACATGCAATGTTTGTCTTTCTGTGCCTGGCTTATTTCACTTAACATGATCTTCAGTTCCATCCATGTTGTTGAAATGACTGGATGTCATTATTTTTATGGCTGAATAGTATTCCATTGTACATATATAATTAACAGAGATCCTGTAATGATGTAAGTTCAAGGCTAATTAAGGAGAGGGAAGTATGAGAGTAATTATTTGGGTTACTCATATTCTAAAAACCGAGTTTTTGTTTTACTCACTTGGTTCTCCTATAGTGCTACTCAGACCGCCATTAGCAGCACCTGGGAACTTGTTAAAGTTGTGCATTCTCAGGCTCCATCCCCAGATATATTGAATCAGACACTCTTTGGGTGGGGGTGGATTCAATAATCTGTGTTTTAGTGAGTCCTCCAGATGATTCCGATGTGCACTAAAGTTTGAGACCTACAGATCTACATTAATGTATTAGCCCTCATTATTTAAAACAATAAATGCAAATGATTGGGCTATTCTTAACTGTTCATCTGTAAAGCCACTTGTGCATTGAAAACTGAAATATCTCATTTCTCCCTGCCCCTCCACAATACCTTGTTTATACCTTTATTAAACACACATTTCCTTCACCTTGTATTATATTTCATTCCTGACATGTCTATAACCTTCACTAGAACACCAGTTCCATGGGGCATGGATTCTCATATTTCAAGATTTATAAAGCTCATAGCCAGCATAATCTGAGTAAGGTCAAATCCAGCTGGCTATGAAGGTTAAAATAATTGGGAAGTGTCAGTTTCCAAGGTACATAAAGTTCCAGGCTCGATTCAAGTAAATCAATTACATTTAGTAGTCATCTTTTCACAATCGCCAAAATGAGTGTGGGAGTGTGGCAGCCATGAAAATGTTGCTCTCAGATCTTCCGCTATGGGGAGCATAATTGATCAATGACTCCAGCTGTTGAGCTCTGAGTCCATTACCATACTTTCCACAGGCTCTTCCTAGCCAATGATGGTATGTACCAGGGTACTAAAGCAGGGATATTCCAGTAAGATACAAGACTTCTCTAGTGAGCAACTTTGGCTCAAGGATTCCTCAGCAGCCTTGCTAATACTCTCCTTAAATTACCATGCAATCTAAGACTTCCTACCTAACCTTTCTTCCTTCCATCTCTCCTTCATAGTGTTTAAATTGCATTGTGGTCTGATAGCTCCCTCCTCCTTTCCTTCATACCCATTTTTCCCCAATAAATCTTGCTTTGTTTAATCCTGTCTTAGTGTCTACTTCTCTGAGAATCTGAGCTAACTTTGAGAGGATCGTGTCTGGTTTGAATTTCATTAATAGTTATGCTTCCCTAAGCAATTGTACTGTTTTTAATGTATGGGGAATATTACCTGGATAAACGAATACTTCCTCTTTGCAGATGGGCTGCTAGAAAGTTGAGAACAAAAGTATGACTCTATGTTATGAGCGAGTTATTTCTTTTCTTTAAAATTTGAGCCCCCTTTTATTCATAAATGATTTTATTTCATTTTTAATTTAATTTTACAGATTTTTGTAAGCTGCACTAAATAATTTCTGAATGAAGCCCGAGTAAAGATAATCCAAACAATACTCAAATTTGAAGAAGCTACCATGTTCAGCCAGTTTTATGGGCTATGTACTCCATGGCTTGAGTTGGATGCAATGAATGATGCCATCTGAAGTTGTGTGCTGGTCCTGGTTGGCACGTGCCCAAAGGTGGAAAGAACATCCTAATGGAAAACCCACATGGTGACATGTGGAAATTCAGTCAAGCAGACAATCTGATTGGGTAAGAGTATATATTTGGGTAGTGGTAACCATACTAGAAAATTAAAAGTTACGAATCCACTTCTCAAAGTTAAGCTAGTGTGATCTGGAGATCCCTGAAACAGGGATGCCACAATGGAGAAAATTTCAGAAGTCCTGAGTGCTGGTGGTAGAAACTCCATAGGACATAACAGATAAACCTGAAACACACTGGCTTAAACCAAAAGGTTAATTTAATAAGCCATGTAATCAGATTGTTCAGGAGGAGACAGGCTGTAGGTGAAGCTCTACATATGACTCAAACAATGTTATTGGGACTTCGAGAATGTACAGATGTCATTTTTGGCTGCTCAGAAAGTGAAGTGGCTTTCTAATTTTGGAGAACCTTTAAACTGAGGTTCTCAGTAGGTGATAGTGCATCTCCCAATGACAGGTGCTCAAAGGTAAAATCTGTCCTCTTTGTTTATTATTATTATTATTATACTTTAAGATCTAGGGTACATGTGCATAACGTGCAGGTTTGTTACATATGTATACTTGTGCCATGTTGGTGTGCTGCACCCATCAACTCATCAGCACCCATCAACTCGTCATTTACATCAGGTATAACTCCCAATGCAATCCTTCCCCCCTCCCCCCCCCATGATAGGCCCCGGTGTGTGATGTTCCCCTTCCCGAGTCCAAGTGATCTCATTGTTCAGTTCCCACCTATGAGTGAGAACATGCAGTGTTTGGTTTTCTGTTCTTGTGATAGTTTGCTAAGAATGATGGTTTCCAGCTGCATCCATGTCCCTACAAAGGACCCAAACTCATCCTTTTTTATGGCTGCATAGTATTCCATGGTGTATATGTGCCACATTTTCTTAATCCAGTCTGTCACTGATGGACATTTGGGTGGAGAAATAGGGACACTTTTACACTGTTGGTGGGATTGTAAACTAGTTCAACCATTATGGAAAACAGTATGGCGATTCCTCAAGGATCTAGAACTAGAAGTACCATATGACCCAGCCATCCCATTACTGGGTATATACCCAAAGGATTATAAATCATGCTGCTATAAAGACACATGCACATGTATGTTCATTGTGGCACTATTCAAAATCTGTCCTCTTCTCGTCTCCTGGTGGCCGGAGCATGGAAATCAACACTCAGATATTATCATCAAGGATTCTCTATTTTAGCCTAGTGACCTAAAGGAAAATGATTTTATGATTTGCTTTTCTGCATCTAGCTATGGTGCCTGGGTGTCATGGAGGAGATTGTGGACAGTGGCAGCAGATACATTTGTAAATAAGATTTTTTTTTCTGCAACATTACTCAACTCTTTAGTTCCTTCTTATTTCCTGGGCCTGATTCTCTGGTTCTCCCCTCAACTCTTTGAGCTACTAGTAATATTCTTCCAATAAAATTCTTCTATATTTAATTTTCCAGAATTAAATAGAGATGGATTCAGGTTTGAGATGCATTCAGAACACCTGATATACCTGGCTCTTTATATCTAGTTTTCAGTCCCTTTTCCTTAATATTAGAACCAATGCAACAGCCATTACATCGTGGGGATACACACTTCCTTGTTCAGGTTTAGCACAAAACATGTCTGATTTTCTAGGGAGTTACATAAATGAATGAATAAACACAGCTTTTAATTCTTTATATCTTTGGATCAATTTGAAGTAATGTACTGATAGATAGTTAAATGTTAGTGATTGATTTAAAATGCAATTGTAGTAGACTTTAGGTTATAATGAAATGGGTTTAATAATAAATTGTTATAAAATAAATGCTTTAGAGCTCAGAGGAATATGTTGATTCTAAACATGAAGATTGGACCATGTAAGGCCCAGGTGCCTAAAGGAATTTATTTCAGCACTAGGGTTTTCATGCAACATAGCTAGCTCATTAAGAAAATAAAATATATCAAACACTATGAGCTTTTGTTGGCATTAATAGAAATTGCTGGCTGGGCGCGGTGGCTCACGCCTGTAATCCCAGCACTTTGGGAGGCTGAGGTGGGCGAGTGGATCACCTGAGGTCAGGAGTTCAAGACCAGGCTGACCAACATAGTTAAACCCTGTCTCTACTAAAAATACAAAAATTAGCCAGTCGTGGTGGCGGGAACCTGTGATCCCAGCTACTTGGGAGGCTGAGGCAGGAGAATCTCCTGAACCTGGGAGGCGGAGGTTGCAGTGAGCAAAGATCGCGCCATTACACTCCAGCCTGGGCAACAAGAGAAAAACTCCATCTCATATACACACACAACAACAACAACAAAAATAAATAAAGAAAAGAAAAAGGAAATTGCTTTCATACATTAGGTGTTGACTATTGTCCAAGAATATTAAAATAATACTTCAAAAAGTATCACTTTCAATTTGAATTACTGATAATTGAAGCATTTTCTTTTTCTTGTGTTAAACCTGGAAGTAGAATGGCTAGTGGGAGCAAATGTTGAATTGGCCAGAAGAAAGCTGTTTGTTATATTCTTGAATACTTTTATGACAATGAAAAGAATTACTTGATTCTTTTGTGTCTGAGCCTCCTCAAATCTTAACAGCATTTTATTTAGTAAGGTTGGTTTTGAGGAAAATATTAAATTGAGTACAGTGAATGCTACTGGTCCTGGGACTGATGGATGATTACTATCAACACAGCTGTTTAGGTATGATACTTTAAAATCATCATGAAATTCCTTGGGAGGATATTAGGAACTACTCATTATAAATGTTGATAGTTTCATTGTGAAGATATTTCAGCTTATTTAGTCAGTCACTCCAAATAATATTTATTTTGCCCTACTGAATATGAAACACTGTACTAGGTCCAACAGTTGACTAAGTAAAAGTATCTGTACTCAGTCAACTCACGGTATGGTCACAAGGTAAAAATAATTAAAAATCAATGTTAAACAGTAATGATAAAAATTATGTAATAACTCTGCTTAAGGGACTAGAGTTAGAATAAAAATAATAATGTCAGTATATATATTACACTACTCATAAGAGCTAACATTTCCTGCATGCTTACTATGAAACAGGTACTATTCTAAGTGCTCTCTAGGTAGGTAGGTAGATAGATAGATAGATAGATGTGTGTGTGTGGGTGTATATATGTGTGTGTGTGTGTGTGTGTGTGTGTGTGTATACATAGTTTGTATATCCCTTATGTGAAATGCTTGAGACCAGAAATGTTTCCAATTTCAGATTTTATTTGGAATTTGGAATATTTAGTTATACATAATGAGATATCTTGGGGATGGCACCCTATTCTAAACATAAAATTCATTTATGTTTAGTATACACCTTATACATGTAGCCTGAAGGTAAATTTATGCAATATTTTGAAATAATTTCTTGCATGAAACAAAGTTTTCACTGTGACCCATCACCTGAGGTCAGGTGTAGAATTTTCCACTTGTGATGTCTTGTTAGCACTCAAAAAGTTTCAGATTTTGAAACATTTCAGGTTTCAGATTTTTGGATTAAGCATGCTCAGTGTCTATCAATTTATTTGATTATCACAACAATCCTATGAAGATGTTGCTATTTTCTTTACAGTTAAGGAAACCAAGACACAGAGAGGTTAAGTAACTTTCCTGAGGATATGCAACTAGTAAGAGGCAAAATAAGTCAACTCCAACAACCTGGTTTCAGAGTCTGAGCCCATAACCACAAGGCTACTCTGAGGCATCAGAAATGCCTTTGCAAAGGAGGTAACATATGAACTGAATCTGGAAGGATATTTAGGATTGAGCCAGGCAGATGAAGGTGAAAGACATTTCAGGGAGAGGGAGTAGCAAGTGTATGGGTAGATAGAACAGGTTATATCCAGACTACTTACAAGTAATTTACTATGTCTGTAGCCCAAGTAACTTTTGAAGAAACCAGAGGTGGAGAGGCAAGTTAGGACATTGTAACTCGAATCCAGTTAAGAGATAATGAAGGACCAGACTATGTTAGTGCTAGCATATAATATGTGGAATGGAACACACATTATGTGCTAAATTCTGTAGAAAATACAAAACTGAATGGGATATAAACTTGTCCTCAAAGAGTTTATATTTATGTGGCTATAGAGATGGGATATAGTCGATTCATCAAATTTTGATGGAAATACTAGCTTTGACAAGGTTGTCAAACAGCCTCTCCAATAAAACAAGAGGGAAAATTGACCTTTACCAGCAGAAAGGGAGAAAAATATGCTAATTTTAACATTGATAAGTGTAGGATCATTTTAAGGATAAAACATGATTTCCATGACTACACAATCAGAAATAACCAGCTTTGAAGCAGTTGCCAGAAAAAATTTCCAAGATTTATTATGGGCTCAAAGTTAAATTTGTCAGCAATATAATTCTTTTAAGAAACGAGAGATGAAAATGGGATACGTACACTAAAGCAGAGGCTCTAAAAACAGCAAGTTTTCTTCCCACAGCTGTTAGCAGTGGTCAGATATTATGAGAATATTATGTCTGCCTTGGGGCTTTGAAATTGATATCGGCAATTTGGAAAGGGTACAGTGTGTGATAAAGGGCTTAGGAAACAGGCACACTGAGCAAGGGTTAAAGGTAGCTCAGAAGCTACACTGACCTCTGCAAACATGCCAAGAACAGTCTCACATCTAGAAAAGACACAGGCTCTATTGGCTTAGATTCTAAAAGTTTCAACTAGTTTGACTGGAAATTGCTTTGAATATACATTCTTCTTTTACACTGTAAAATTTCCTGGAAAATTAAATACAGCCTGCATTTTAATGAAGTGCCGTAAGTATTAAAATTAAAGATGGAAGGGCTTGAGCATCAAGAAAATTATAATTTTTCTCTAATATCATTATCTCAGCCCAATTGAACACATCTAGGATTTTATATCACTATTAAAATACTTTGAAACAAATTAACATTTACTAAAGAAGTTTATGGTCTTTCATTTAGAAAATTCTGACTTTGCAATTTTCATGTTACACTAACAATCGTGTATGTTTACTCACAGAATTTAACTCATTAAAACCATTCTATACATATATATGCATATGTATACATATACACTTTTACATCATAGATATATGGACTTCATTAACAAACATTGGCTAATGTTTTCAATATACTTTTATAAAGTGTTTATTGTATGTTAGGACCCCTCCAAGGTGTTTGGTATATATCAGTGAAAAAAACTGCCTTCCTGGAGCTGACGTTCTACTGAGAGAAGGTAGACACTGAAAAACACATATAGTAAATAAATAAATGATCTAGCATGTTACAACTGATGATTGCTGTAGTAAAAAAAGAAACCAAATAGAGCAGAGTTAGGGAAATTAGGAGAGCTGGGTGTGCTGGGAACAAGGTACAGTATTAAATACAGTGGTCAGGAGTAGGCATCTTTGGGGAGGTGGGACTTGAGCAAAGACACAAAGGATAGGAGAACGACATCAGGGAAGTACACAATACTCTTGTGTAAGGATGTTCTAGGCAGAGGAAATAGCTAGTGCAAAGACCCTCAGGCAAGACATAAGTGCAAAGACCCTAAAATGCCTCATGTTTGTGAGCAACAGCCAATGTGCTTGGGACAGAGTGAACAAGGAGTAGACAAAAGATGAAATCAGAGAATTAGGGGATGCAAACCAAGTAGGGTCTTGCAGGCCATGGTAAACCTTGACCTGCTCTGAATAAAATGCTGGAGAGTTTTGAGCAGAGAGACATGACGTGATTTCTGTTTTAAATGGACCATACTGGGAGGGATATCAGCAAAAATGGCAGAATAGGACTTTCCTGCACTTGTTCCTGCAAAAAATCTTCCATTTGAACAATTATTTATGCATAAAAATACCTTTACAAGAGCTTGGGAAACCAAGGAAGAGATTACAGCACCTGGGTATAGCACACACATTTTTAAAAGACAAAATTAAGAAGAGTAGGGAGGGCAATCTGACATTACCCACTCCACCCTTCCCCCAACTCCAGGCAGCACAACATGGAGGGAGAAACTTTCTGCTTGAAGGAAGAAGAGGGAAGTGAGCACTTTTCTGTGAGGTCTAGCACTGGGCGTGCCCCATTAAAACCCAGTACTGGGTAGGCCCCTATGACCCCAGACTCTAGGCTTTACCTGAGATTGAGTTTCCCAAGGTCTGTCACAGGAACTAGCTAGGATCCTGCAGCCCCAGGCATCAGATGAGCTGCACTACCACCAGGCTGACACCAGCGGCCTCAGGCTCAGTAGACCAAAACCTGTGAGACACAGAAAAGGTAGTTCTGAGAGGGAAGTATATACCAGTAATTGCTTATATTAAAAATCAAGAAATAGTTTACTGTGAATTTAAAGGGTACATGAATATTTGGGAAATTTGGCTATAACTGTAGGGATAATTCAGCTATTCTGATTAGTAGGAAGAAGTCACATTCTCAGTGCTACACAATTGTCCTACTTTAAGTTATTCATTGTGGGAAGAAGATATCTTTCTTCCAAGGTTGAATAATACATATAGTCTGTGTTGCCTAAAAATGTGTCCACTGGCCACATTTGGCTATTTAAATTTAAATGAAAATTAAGTGAAACCAAATAAAAATAAAAATTTAGTTCCTCAGTCAAAATAGCCATATTTCACTTGCTTTATAGCCACATGTGGCTAATGACTATGCATTAGATGGAACAGACAGAGAAAAATAACATTTTAATTCATTTTATTTCTTTACCTTGCCTAAATTGCTCTGGTTGGAACTTCCAGTACTATGTTGAATAGAAATGGTGAAAGTTGGCATCCTTGTCTTCTTCCCGATTTTACAGGAAAAGCTTACAACTTTTCACGATTAAGTGTAATGTTAGATTTCAGCTTGTCATCTATGGCCTTTATTATGTTGAAGTACATAATTCTATACCTAGTTTGTTGATTAGTTTTATCATGAAATAATGTTCAATTATTTCGAATGCTTTTTCTACTTCTATTAAAAAGATCATGTGATTTTTAGTATTACTTTTGTTAATATTGGGTATCACATTCATTGATCTGCATATATTGAACCATCCTTGTAACCATCCTTGTAACCCCAAGGATGATGCAATAGACTAATGTTTGTGTCCTCCACTCCCCAAATTTCATATGTTGAAACCTAATCCACAATGTCATGGTATTTGAAAGAGGGTGTTTGGGATGTGATTAGGTTATGAGAGTGGAGCTCTCATGAGTGTGATTAGTGCCCTTATAAAAGAGACACCAGAGACCTCTCTTGCTCCTTTTGCCAAGTGGTGAGGCAGCAATAAGATGATCATCTCTAAATTGGGAAACGGGGCCTCACCAGACATAGAATCTGCTGGTGCCTTCAGCTTGGACTTCCTAGCCTCCAGAACTGTAAGAAATTAATTTCCATTTTTTATAAGCCACTCAACCTATGGTATTTTGTTATAGCAATTTGAATGGACTATGATGAATAAATCCCACTTGATCATGGTGCATAATATTTTTAATGTACTATTAAATTTTGTTTGCTAGTATTTTTTGAGGATTTTTGAATATATATTCATCAGGGATATTAGCCTGTAATTTTCTCTTCTTGTAGTATCTTTGTCTGGCTTTGGAATTATGTAATGATGGTATCATAAAATGAGTTTGGCAGTCTCCCCCTCTCTTCAGCATTTTTGAAGTGTTTGACAAGAACTGGCATTAATTTTTCTTTAAATATCTGGTATAATTCACTGGTAAAGCCATCTGGTCAGGGGCTTTTCTTTGTTCAGAGGCTTGGATTATCGATTCAACCTCCTTACTCATTATTATTCTGTAAAGGTTTTTATGTCTTCATAATTAAGTCATGGCAGGTTGTATGTATATAGAAATTTACCAATAACCCTAATAATAAAGAAAGAAGTAAAATTATTTCTGTTTTCAGATGTTATGATCCTATATATAGAAAACCCTAGACTCCACAGAAAAATATTAGAACTAGTTTTTAAATTCAGTAAATTTGCAGACTACAAAATCAACAGAGAAAAATCAGCTTTTTACACACTGACAATGAACTGTCCAAAAAGGATATTAAGAAAACATTCCCTTTTACAAGAGCATAAAAAAAAATAAAATACTTAGGAGTAAACTTAACCAAGGAGATGAAAGACTCATGCACTGAAAACTACAAAAGATTGATAAAAAAAAATGTACAGGAAACAAGTAAATGGGAATATATCCCATTTTAATGGATTGGAATAATTAATGTTAAAATGTTCATACTACCCTGGCCTACAGAGTCAGTGCTATCCCTGTCAAAATTCCAATGGCATTTTTTACAGACATAGGAAAAACAATCCTAAAATTCATATGGAGTGATAAAAGACACAGAATAACTAAAATAATCTTGAGAAGGAATAAAGTAGGAAGCATAATACTTCCTGATTTCAAAATATATTATAAAGCTACAGTAATCAAAACAGTTTTGTACTGTCATAAAACAGACATACAGACCAATGGAACAGAATAAAAAGCCTAGAAATAATCCAATGCATATGGTCAAGTGATCTTTGACAAGGGTGCCAATAATGCACAATGGGGAAAGTATAGTCTTTTCATCAAATGGTGTTGTGGAAACGAGAGAGAAAAGGAAGGAAGGAAGGAAGGAAGGAAGGAAGGAAGGAAGGAAGGAAGGAAAGAAGGAAAGAAGGAAGGGAGGGAGGGAGGGAAAAAGACAGAGCAAAAGAAAAAGAAAGAGGGAAAGAAAGGAAGAAGGAAAGAAAGAAAGAGAGAGAGAAAAAAGAAAGAAAGAAAGAAAGAAAGAAAGAAAGAAAGAAAGAAAGAAAGAAGAAAGAAAGAGAAAGAAATTTAACCTCTACTTTAAAGCATACACTAAAATCAGCTTAAAAAGAAATACTGAAATGTAAGAGCTGAAAATGCAAAACTCCTAGAAGAAAACAGGAAAAGAGCTGCTGTACATTTGTCATGGCAATAAATTATTGGCTATGACACTCAAAGCACAGGCAACAAATGGAAAAATAGACAAGTGGGCCTACATTAATCTAAAAAGCTTCTGCACAGAAATGATCAGCAGAATGAAAAGTCTACAGAATGGGAAAAATTTTGTCAACTGTATATCTGACAAGGGATTAATATCCAAAATATATAAGAAACTCATACAATTCAACTGCAACAACAACAAACAACCCAGTTTAAAAATGGGCTAAAGTCTTGAAAATATATTTCTCCAAAAAAGACATACAGATGGCCAACAGGCATATGAGAAGGTAATCAACATCATTAATCATTAGGGAAATGCAAATCAAAGCTACAATGAGATCTATCACTTCACACATGATAGGATAGCTGCTATCAAAAAGACAAGAGCCAACAAGTGTTGGCAAGGGTAAGGAGAAAACAGAACCATTATACACTGTGGGTGGGAGTGTATATTGGTACAGTCATAATGGAAAAAAGTATGGAGGTTCCTCAAAATTAAAAAATAGAACTATCACATGATCCAGCAATCCCACTTATGTGTATATACACAAAGGAAATAAAATTAGTATCTCTAAGAGATACCTGCATTCCCATGCTCATTGCAGCATTATTTCAAATAGCCCATATATGGAAAAAACTCAAGTAGGCATCAACTCATGAATGGATAAAGAAAATGTGGCTTACATATCTAGTGGAATATTATTCAGCTTTTAAAAAAGGAAAATCCTTTCATTTGCTAGATCATGCAAGAACCTAAAGGACAATATGCTAAGTGAAATAAGCCAGCCATAGGACAAATACTGCATTATTTCACTTATATGAGGTATCTATAATAGTCAAATTCATGGAAGGAAAAGTATACAATAGTGATTGGCAGAGTTGGAAAGTGGAGGAAATTCAGAGTTGTTCAATAGGTATAAAGTACGTTATGCTAGATGAATAAGTTCTGGAGATCTGCTGTACAACATAGTGCCTATAGTTAACAACATGATATTTTGTACTAAAATTTAAGAGAGTAGATCTCATGTTACGTACTCGTTGTTGGTTTTTTTGTTTTTGTTTTTGTTTTATTTTTTATTTTTTATTTTTTTTAGATGGAGTCTCACTCTGTCGCAAGACTAGAGTGCAGTGGCACGATCTCAGCTCACTGAAACCTCCGATTCCCTGGTTCAGGTGATTCTCCTGCCTCAGCCTCCCGAGTAGCTGGGATTACAGGCACATGCCACCACACCCCCTAATTTTTGTATTTTTGGTAGAGACAGGGTTTCACCAATCTTCTGACCTCGTGATCTGCCTGGCTCGGCCTTCCAAAGTGCTGGGATTACAGGCATGAGACACTGTGCCTGGCCTGTGTTATGTATTCTTAACACACACACGCATACACACACACACACACAACAAAAACAATAATCAACCAATCAAATACACACAAAGGGATGCAACAAAACTTTGGGAGGTGCTGAATATGTCTATTACCTTGACTGTGGTGATAGGATCATGGGTGTCTGCATATGTCCAAACTCATCAAATTTTGCACATTATACATGTGCAGTCATTTGCATATCAATTATACTTCAGTAAAGCTGTTTTTAAAAGAAAAAAAAGAACTATTTCACTATGCCAGAAAATTCTATTGGATGGCACTGGCTAGGTACTTTTAATGAACATAATATATTAAATGTTTGTGGGATGTGCCTAATATTCCTCTTTCTAGATTTTATAGGCTTGGATAATTATAGAAAAATAATAAGACAGAAGACACAAGCTTCGTACTACTTATGTATTCTAATGAAATACCAGTCTGCATTTTTCCCATTTCTTTTGCATTTATCTTTCACAGCTTTTTTTTTTTTTGGTCTTACATTTCTTGGTGCTGTCTATTTTTTTCCACCACCTAGAATTAGAAATCAATTCTTTTGTTTCAAATGTGAATTCCCCCTTCCCTAATTATAAGCTGCTACTTTATATAACAAAAGAATTGATTTCTGAAAGCTCTATTCAGACATTAGCAAAACTAACAATTGGAATTATCATTCAAATTTATGTCCCTTATAAGTTTTAATGGCCAAGACTAAGATATAGACTTATTTTTAGACTCTTATTCACATTTATCTACTTTTTGCCTTTAAATCAATCCTATATGATAGCAGGAATCTTTCTTTGCCTCCTACATTTCAGCTTGCTTTCTCATCCTTCGTGTGCAGTGTTACTTATTTAGACTTCTTGATAAATGAAACAAGTGTGTATTTATTCAAGTTACATGGTGACTTATTTTCATGAGAAACAAATAAAAATATGACATATCAAGTTAATTATTCTAACAGGAGTCTGTTTAGATACTTTAGGTAATTTGTACTCATCATCATCTTTTGGGGCTGGGATAATTTGATGTGACCTAGAAAACTAGCTTTGTGGTTTGATCATTTTCCTCTTTACTCTGAGATCCACCTCCCCTTCCTTTCATGTGCTATGCCCTAAACTACAGATCACAGAAGGATGACTCCTGCAAACTACATTCCCAGATCCCTGTCAGATTGCTTCTTTTGGGCTCACCTAACAGGGAGGCACTGGTTGGAGACTGGAGGTGAGAAGCCAGGGTAAGCCTTTGTCTCAGCTTCTGGAGGTATCTCTATCAGTGTCTATAGCAATTCTGTGGTTGCAGAGCCCACAAGGCAGCACCTTCCTCTGAGGTCCCAGCTCCCATCTTGCAGCTCCTTCTATGATTCTAGCTCCTGTCAGATGAGCACTTCATGTCTCCAAATTCGCCTTGGTAGCCACTGCTGCTGCTCCCTCAAAAAGCCCTTCTTTTAAGTTTTCAGCTCCTGAGAAGGGAACTCAGATCTTGGGCTCTGGTAACATCAGCTCCTTCTCTTTTATTTATTTATTTATTTATTTATTTTTCGAGTTATTGTTTTTTTTTTTTTTGATGAAATTATATTTTTTATTCTTTTTTTTTTTTATACTTTAAGTTCTAGGGTACATGTGCATAGCGTGCAGGTTTGTTACATATGTATACTTGTGCCATGTTGGTGTGCTGCACCCATCAACTCGTCAGCACCCATCAATTCATCATTTATATCAGGTATAACTCCCCAATGCAATCCCTCCCCCCTCCCCCCTCCCCATCATAGGCCCCAGTGTGTGATGTTCCCCTTCCCGAGTCCAAGTGATCTCATTGTTCAGTTCCCACCTATGAGTGAGAACATGCGGTGTTTGGTTTTCTCTTCTTGTGATAGTTTGCTAAGAATGATGGTTTCCAGCTGCATCCATGTCCCTACAAAGGACGCAAACTCATCCTTTTTTATGGCTGCATAGTATTCCATGGTGTATATGTGCCACATTTTCTTAATCCAGTCTGTCACAGATGGACATTTGGGTTGATTCCAAGTCTTTGCTATTGTGAATAGTGCCGCAATAAACATACGTGTGCATGTGTCTTTGTAGTAGAATAATTTATAATCCTTTGGGTATATACCCAGTAGTGGGATGGCTGGGTCATATGGTACATCTAGTTCTAGATCCTTGAGGAATCGCCATACTGTTTTCCATAATGGTTGAACTAGTTTACAATCCCACCAACAGTGTAAAAGTGTTCCTATTTCTCCACATCCTCTCCAGCACCAAAATTGACAAATGGGATCTAATTAAACTAAAGAGCTTCTGCACAGCAAAAGAAACTACCATCAGAGTGAACAGGCGACCTACAGAATGGGAGAAAATTTTTGCAATCTACTCATCTGACAAAGGGCTAATATCCAGAATCTACAAAGAACTCAAACAAATATACAAGAAAAAAACAAACAACCCCATCAAAGAGTGGGGAAAGGATATGAACAGACATTTCTCAAAGGAAGACATTCATGCAGCCAACAGACACATGAAAAAATGCTCATCATCACTCGCCATCAGAGAAATGCAAATCAAAACCACAATGAGATACCATCTCACAACAGTTAGAATGGCCATCATTAAAAAGTCAGGAAACAACTGGTTTGGTTTTTTTTTTAACTTTTTTTTAGGTTCAGGGGTACATGCACACGATTGTTATGTAGGTAAATTGTGTATCACAGGGGTTTGGCATACAGATTGTTTTGCCACCCTGGTAATAAGCATAGTACCGGATAGGCAGTTTTTGGTCCTCACCCTCCTCTCAACCCTCCACTCACAAATAGGCTCAGATGTCTGTTGTTCCTTTTTTGTGTTCATGTGTACTCAGTGCTTGGCTCCCACTTGTAAGAACATGTGGTATTTGGTTTTCTCTTCCTGGGTTAGTTTACTTAGGATAATGGCCTCCCTGCACCCATGTTGCTGCAAAAAAAACATGAGTTCATTCTTTTTATGGCTGCATAATATTCCATGGTGTATATGTACCACATTTTCTTTATCCAGTCTACTGTTAATGGGCATTTAGGTTGATTCTGTGGCTTTGTTGTTGTAAACAGTGCTGCACTGAACTAACATGTGCATGGGTCTTTATGATAGAACAATTTATATTCCTTTGGGTACATACTCAATAATCAGATAGCTGGGTCAAATGGTAGTTCTGTTTTAAGTTCTTTGATAAATTCCCAAACTGCTTTCCACAGTGGCTGAATTTATTTACATTCCTGCCAGCAGTGGTGGGAATAATGAAATAAGCATTCCATTTTCTCTACTACCTCACCAGCATCTGCTATTTTTTGACTTTTTAATAACTGCCATTCTGACTGGTGTGAGATGGTATCTCATTGTGGTTTTGATTTGCATTTCTCTAGTGAGTAATGATGTTGAGCACTTTTTCATATGCTTGTTGGCCACCTGAATGCCTTCTTTTGGAAAGTATCTGTTCATGTCATTTGCCCACTATTTAATGGGGTTTTATGTTTTTTGCTCATTAGTTTGTTTAAATTATTTATAGATTCTGGATATTAGACCTTTGTTTGATGCATAGCTTGCAAATTTTTTCTCTCATTCTGTAGGCTGTCTGCTCTGTCGATAGTTTCTTTTACTGTGCAGAAGCCCTTTAGTTTAATTAGATTCCATTTGACAATTTTTCTTTTTGTCACAATTGCTTTCAGCATCTTTATCAGAAATCTTTGCCAGGGCTTATATCCAGAATGGTATTTCCTAGGTTATCTTCCAGGGTTTTTTAGTTTTAGGTTTTATATTTAAGCCTTTAATCCATCTTGAGTTGATTTTTGTATGTGGTGCAAGGAAGGAATCAATTTCAATTTTCTGCATATGGCTAGTCAGTTATCCCAGCACCATTTATTGAGTAGGGAGCTCTTTACCCATTGCTTATTTTTGTCAAGTCTGTCAAAGATCAGATGGTTGTAGGTGTCCAGATTTATTTCTGGGTTCTCTATTCAATTCTACTGGCCTATGTGGCTGTTTTTGTACCAGGCAGTTTTGGTTATTGTAACCAAACATGCTGTTTTGGTTATTGTAGACTTCTAGTATAGTTTGAAGTTGGGTAAGGTGATGCCTCTGGTTTTCTTCATTTTTCTTAGGACTGCTATTAAGGCTCTTTTTTGATTCCATATGAGTTTTAGAGTCGTTTCTGGTTTTTTTTCTCTAATTCTGCGAAGAATGTTCTTGGTAGTGATAGCAACAGCATTTACTCGGTAAATTGCTTTGGGAGGTATGGCCATTTTAAAACATTCATCCTTCCTATCCATGAGCATGGAATGTTCCTTCTGTTGTCTCTCCAACCCTAGTAATGGAAGCAACTTCTTGCATTTGATAACCTCTGGGCTATCTCCCCTCACCCTGTTATTCTGTGAGGTCTTCTAACAATTTGGTACTACCTTCCCCTATGAAACTCCCTTTGTTAAAGTACTTGACATGAGTTCTCTTTTCCTGACTCTACTGTGACTGATAATCCCTGGTATTAGTATGGTATCTGAAAGTTGCAGGTAGGCACAAAAATAATTGGTCTTAGGGTCAGAAGAACTATGTCTAAACTCTGACAATTCTAATTCCTTAGTATGTAACTAGAGAAAATACATGTACTCTGAGTTTCAGTATCTTTACCTGTAAATCTTGGGAAATAATTCAAATTCCACTGATTGATCATGCATATTGAATGAGATAAGTAAATGCACATAGAAAATACCTAGTAGGAGGTACTTGAGGAACATTAAGAAGTTTGTGAAAGTATTTTCTTCCTTCATTTTAGGAAGCAATTTCAATGTTGTAGCTTTAGTACTTGGACCTTTATTTAATTGGCAGACCTCAAACAAAATTGGTGTGAAAGGAAATCTAATTCTTTCCATTCATACATGTTTAAATCTGCATTGCTATTTTCTTGGAGGTTGTGTGAGGTGTATCTTGCTCTTTTTAAAAAATGGTGTCCAATTCATCATGAAATAAATCATACTTGGGCTGCTATGCAATCTTTTTTCTTTTAAATATAAATTTATTTGGTTTTCTTTGCCAGTATTGATTTTTTTCTTATAGGCAGTAAGTAGAAAGTTGTACCACAAAACTTTCCCATTTTTTTTACCCTTTTCATTTATATTTAAAACCTTGTTGTTATAAATGCTTTCCATTGAAAAACCCTCAAAAACTTCTCTTTTAGGTTTTTGATTTGTAATACATATGTATTAAAAATAAAACAGGTATATCTACTAAAAGCATTCCAGTTTTTTTTTACATTTATGCAGTATTTCCAGTATGATTTTTTAGATTTACAGTAAATTAATACAGCCTTTTCCACCTTCTCTACATTCATATTTCCTCTCCAGTGTGGATCATGTTTCCTAACAACAAGCAATCTTTTACAATAAACTATATATTCTAGGATTCTTCAGGTGTTTTTTCTTTTCCTGAAGGACAATGAGAGAAATCTATCCTCAGTTCTATTAAACTCTCTCTTCTTACTGTGACCAAGCCAGCCCTTTCCAGTAGCCCAAAAGTAAGTGGTGTGAAATGTAGACTATATTATGATCAAAAAGTTTCCAACAGTGAGCTCAGTTTACAGCCACCAGTCATTGAGGTCTATCTCTTGTCACCAGTAAATACATTTATAACTTCCTTTTTTTAAGCAAAAGTGTTTCCTTGTAATTAGAGCAATTCCAAGTATTACGGAATTATGTTTTAACCAATTACTTTGCATTTTAATTAAATTTTGTGGTGGACTACAATATATATGGGGGAAATGCATAAAGTAGAAATGTACAGTACAGCCCTTTCTCACACAGTGAATTTCTGCCTGATGACCCTCAAGCGTAAGAAATAAAGTCTTCAATCTAACTAACTCCCATACACCCTGTCAAAATCACTATTTCTCTTTTCCAAAGATAACCTGAATTGTATGGTAGTTATTTCCTTCATTTCTTTGTGGTTTTACTTCCTCAGTACATATCATTAAACATTATTTTTTAAGTGTACCTGATTTTTTAATGTTACCTGAATGGAATAATCTAGAAGTGTCTAGGTTGTTCTAGTCAGCATTATGTTAGTAGGAAATATGAACGTAGCACTAATTCACTTATGTTAATGTTTCCTAGCATTTCATTGCTTGACTTTCTACAATTTATTTATCAATTTTACTTTTAAATTAGTTTGAGATTATTGCCAATTTGAGATATTACATGTAATGATGCTAATGATGTTCTTATACATGCTGCTTGGTGCACAAGTGCCTACACTCTGTTGAATAGAGATGTAAAAGTAGAATTTCTGAGTAATAGGTGATGTACGTCTTCAACTTTGGTAGATAATACCAAATTTTATTTCAAAGTACTTTAAACATATATTCTTACTAACATCTTTTTTTTTTTTTTGAAATAAGGTCTTACTCTATCACCCAGGCTGGATTACATGGTGCAACCTCGGCTCACTGCAGCCTTGACCTCCCAGGCTCAAGCGATCCTCCCACCTCAGCCTCCTGAGTAGCTGGGACTACAGGCATCTGCCACCACATCTGGCTAATTTTGTTTATTTGTTGTAGAAACAGGATATCACTATGTTGCCCAGGCTTGCCTCGAACTTCTGGATGGAAGTTATCCTCCTGCCTCAGCCTCTCAAAGTGTTGGGATTACAGATGTCAGCCACGGTGCCTGCCCCCAACATCTTAATAGAACTCCTATTGCACACATCCTAGCCTACACCTGGTATCGTGTGTGGGTGTGGGGATGTATGTTTGTGTTTCTTAAATTTTAGTGATATCTTACTATAATTTTAATCTGTATTTTGTTGATTACTAATGATTTGAGCATATTTTATATGGCTATAGGCCACTTTTTGCCTTTACTGTGGTGGGCGGACAGGAGGAGTTTAAAATGTTGATTCAATTTTTTTTTCCTGTTTTCTATTAGGTTATCAGGATTTTGCTTGCTTATTATTTTTTCCTATTTTTGTTATGTTAAAATACACATAACATAAAATTTACTATCTTAACAAATAATTATTTTCCTTCTCCAATTTATTGGTATAGACAACGTAACCATTTAAGTGTAGCGCTAAGTAATACTAAATACATTAATAACATTGTGCAACCATCATCACCATCGATCTCCACAACTCTTTTCATCTTGTAAAACTGAAACTCTATAGCATTCTACTCTCTACACATTAAAAAATATTCCCCATTCTCCCCTCTCCCCAGCCTCTGGCAACCACCATTCTACTTTCTGTCTCTATGATTGTGATTAATTTAAATATCTCATATAAGTAGAATAGTATAGTATAAGTACTTTTGTGACTGGTTTACTCCACTTACTATTATGTCTTCAACGTTCATCCATGTTGTAGCATATGACAAAATTTCCTTCCTTTGTAAGGCTGAATATACTATTGTATGTATATATCACATATTGCTTATCTATTCATTCATCCATGGACACTTTATTTGCTTCCACATTTTAGCTGTTAATAATGTTGCTGTGAGAATGAGTACATAAATAGCTCTTTGAAGCCCTGTTTTTAATTATTTGGGGTATACATCTAGAAATGGAATTGCTGGATCATACAGCAATTTTATTTTTGACTTTTGAAGGAACACCACAGTTTTCCACAGCAATTATACCATTTTACGTTATCACCAAAAATGTACAAGTGTTACAATTTCTCCACAGCCTTGCCAATACTTGGTATTTCTTCTTGTTGTTGTTTTATAGTAGCTACCCTGATGAGCATGAAGTATTATGTCATTGTAGTTTTAATTTGCATTTTCCTAATGATTTGTGATGTTGAGCATTGTTTTGTTTACTTCCGGCCATTTGTATATTTTCTTTGGAGAAATATTTGTTCATCCTTTTGCACATTTTTTTTCACATTATCTTTCAGCAGATATATGGTTTGAAAATATTTTCTCCCATTGTTTGGGGTGCCTTTTTACTATGTTGATGTTGTTTATCGATATACTAAATTTTTTAATTTCCACAAAGTTTGTCTATTTATTCTTTTGTTACCTGTCCTTTTGATATTATATTTTTGAAGTGCATCCTCTGGCTATATTTTTGAAAGTGGTACTACTGAATCAAAGTTCAAAAGCATTTTTTAAATTTTGTCAAATTTTTAACCATAATTATACTATTGTACTATTCTGTAATCCCATTAGCAAGATATGAGAGTGTCTGTTCTCTACAGTCTTGCCAACAGAGGGTGATAGTGAGCTCTCAAATGTTTGTCAATGTATAATATGAGGAATTTTGTCAATAAGCTTGAATTTACATTTTCCTCATTATAAGCGAAATTTAGAATCTTTTAATAAGTTTAATGACAATTTTTGTGTCTCTTTAAAATTGTTTTAAAATTCAAAATTGTTCATGTCTTTTTGCCAATTTTTCCATAAGTTTATTTAGGTTGTTAAACTTCATCTTTTAGATTATTTTTTAAGATAGTAATCTTTTATTTGTAGCATGTATTGCGGATATTTTAGTCTTCTTTTTACTTTACCTGTGTTTTTCTTTTTTTATCATGCAGTTTTTTAAATTTTAAGCAGTAGAAGTTATCCTTTCTTTTATTGCATCTGGACTTTGAGTCATAGTTAAGACAGTTGGTTTTTCAGGAATTTGAATAGGCTACTAGTGAATTATTTCCTCAAACATTTTTATTGGCAGGTGGAAAGGAAGCAGCTGCCATTTTGTAGATAACATATAGTGATCTGCTGACTGATCTCATTAGCATGAAGCAGCGTCTAGACCTGAATTACACTAGCTTCTTTGAATTTTCCTTTAGTTTTCCTGACTTCTGCGCCAACTTGTGCTCGAGTGTCAGGTCTGCTTATGCTCCAGCATCAGATGTGGAGGGAGAACCTTTAAAAGACTGTTTACCCAGTTCTCACAATTGGGAAACCCAGATCCCTGTAAGAAATCTCTCTCTCTCTCTCTCCCCCCTATCTATTATTTGTTTGATCTTCTATTTGTGTGCTTTTCTGGATGAGGCCTCACTTATAGATAAACGGTTTCTATTCATAAATTATTTTGGGGAAATGCTGTAAGGCTTATCCCTGTGTGGGGATTTACAGTAGCTGTAGTATTAAAATCTCTAGGATAACCTGGAATAAAGAAATCTTATGCTATATTCATCAAAGCACTGTCACACTTTCTTGACTTACTACCAAAACCACTTACCTAAAATTGTTTCATATCTCATAGAGATAGTTTTCCAAATAAAATTTTTGTGGAATATAGGTAGATGGATAGGTAGGTAAGTAGGTAGGTAGGTAGATAGATAGATAGATAGATAGATAGATAGATAGATAGATAGATAGATAGATAGAGATAGAGATAATATCCTGAAGCTATATCCCAATCCAGAAGAGATGGGCTTAATTATAAAAAAGTTGAAACATAAAGGCCATACATTTTTCATAGTCTTTGTTATTTTTTAAAAAACACTAAGCCTTTTCCCAAAGCTTTACTACTTTTGGTCTGTGATCAATACAGCTTAAAATCCAATCACTATTAATTTGCCTCTCACTTTTCCACTAGTATTAACAGAACTTACAATACATAGGAGGACTGAGTTCTGAACAAGTTGATCACTTCACATACACAACCAGCCAAGAGGGCAAATGGGGGTTGAAATCAATTTCAAGCTCTTCTAAATGTCATTTGCTTCACGGGGCAGAGCTACGTCTGCCTGGAGTAAGGAACATCTTTTCTAATTAGTACACAGGCTCCATCTGCACTCCAAGATGAATGAAAATGGGGATGTGCATACCTGGAGAAGTGTCTATGTCTAATCTGAACAAAAATGCCATAGCTACTTGTGTCTAATGCACCTAAAAAGTCTATGAACGTTTCCTCATTTTCATTTTGCCAAGAAGAAAATTGTGTTTTGAAGAGGATAAGTAATCTATTTATAATCCCAAGCTAGTAACCTGAGTCCAATCCCCATTTTTTCTTTTCCACTGTAATAGACTGTCTTTTTACCTGTGTGTTACCCCCATGCAACATTTCTTCCTGTGTTATGTTGTCTAATTATTTCTAACTGCCTGCTTTCTTGTGCATTCTCTTAAAAATCTAGATTATGATTTCACTGTGACAAATGGGAAATGAATGTTTTTCATCCTACTGTATATTGTTCAAATGTTTACTATATGTATGTCATTTTGAAGTTAATTCTGTAATTTTATTTTGCAAATTCATTTTGCATATTTTATTGAGTTTTCTCTAAGCTCCTGTGTTTTTCTAGCAGCTTTATAACTCTCTACAACCAGTCATGGAATAGAAAAATATACCTAAGCATCCTCTATGAAGTTTCAAAGCCATATGATATTATAACATAGAATGCTTCCATATGTTAGAACCATAATAACAGAAGTTGCACACTAAAAATTGTTTTATTTTTGGAATAGTGCCCATTTATATTCCACATTATTGAAGTAACATTATACTTTCAATAAACATCTCTAGACATAATTATTTAGTTCCTCTGTCCCATAAAGGGTGGCGATCACTTTATTTATTGTCTAAATCATAAAAGGCAGTGATTTTTAAAAAATACCCTAAATAAAAAATATCTAATAAGTGAGCAGTTAACAAATGCACTGACTAATCACTAGGTAGCTGACAACTGGATATTTTGGTAATATGTGAATATCAGTAGATCATTTGTAATAAAAAATAGAAACTTATAAAAAGGGATAATAGTAATTAAAAAGGTAAGATAATGGAAGATTGTTTTTCAACATGTTTTCATTTTCTTAAATATGTTGTGATCCTAAATAAGCAAATTAAGGAACCAAGTTGATTACTATGTAAAAATCCTTGAATCATATGATTCACTTCATAGCTTTTAAGACTCCATGAAGGATAATGTTTAAGACATGTCAAGCAGAACACCAAGTGGTATAGATTTAAAACAGGGTCTATTGGGAGAAAACTTACAAGCAGAGAAGTGATACAGCACATACATTTCCCTCAGCTCTACCTATCCCACAGTGAAAGCTGAGCATAGCTCCTCACACAACACAATGTACTAGATAGGAGTAACCTTCCTCCCAAACCTCTAAATACCTCTATATTTATAATGAAGGTCAGGGCAAATCTATGTAACTAAGTAACAGAGGAACTCCTTCGTGAAGGAAATGGGCTTCTTAGAAATGAGGAGTTCATGAAGCCCCATAACTGGTAGCAGCTTGTTATTTTGATGAGTTAACTCAGACTATTTGGACCATTCTTCTAATCTATTAAAGGAGGGAGTGATATTAACCCAATAACCCTCCAGATTTATTGCTTCCTATGTATTTAATCAGTCTAGCTTGAAACCTCAGTAGAGTAGTTCCATGGCTTACAAATAGAATGGTGTATTCAAAATGCAATGTATAACTGTTTCCACAAAGAGAATGTATTTTCCCTCTTGGGAAAATCCATCTTATATGGTTTTGATACAATTAATCCTGCCCCCAATATTTTCTTCCTCTACTTCCTGGGCAAAAAGAATTGAGCCAATGATTGCTGCAAGATCCTGTGTTCGATCAGTTTTCCCTAGGACAATTTCCCCCAGAGATATCATGGACAAAGATCTTCTCTCTGATAGGGATGTTAATCTGTAGACTATGGGTCTAGAGCAGCAATTCCTTCCTCCTTAAGAGAGAATCAACGTAATAAGATAAGCAGTGGCAAGAGTTGGAGGGAGAAAGAAGAACTAATGACATTGTTTAAGCTTTATGTTTAGTTATGACTGAACCCAGGTCCACATTCTTTTGTATATATAAATAAATTCCCCTATCAGCTTAAATTAATTTCAATTGAATTGGTCTTTTTTGAATATAAACGAGCCATAACTGGAGTAATAATTTTTTAAAATCCGCTACTACCATTTTTGGTATCAGAATTAATTATTCCAGTTCTCATAGAGAGTATGAGACTTATATTTCCAATTTTTAGGTAATTGATTTTTTATTACAATAGCGTTATGACTGATGGTCGATATTTTGGAAGTCAAAAAACTTAATGTACTTTCTAAGAGAGGATTATTCACTATTGGAAAGGCCAAAAAGAGCACTGTATCACAACACCTGAGGAGAGCATAAAAAAAACTGAGAGAATACCACCCAATACAATGATACTGGAAATAACAGCAACAGTGTCATTAGTCACAAAATAATCTAGAAATTTCATATGTATTTTTTATTTGAAGGATATCATATAAAGCAAGAATTCAACCATTTATCTCCCTAAGAGGGGGAAAAAAGAGTACTGACAAGATATTCTGTTTAGTTTTACAAAATATTCTAGCTGAAAAAAATTTGAATGTCTTAGTTATATTGCTATTCTTTACTCCATAAATCTAATATATCTTCCATCTATCTGTTTTATTATCCTCTCTATTTTTAAAATAAAGATATAAAAAGAACACTGCCACACATGTGAGATATGAAGGAAAAATAAAGGTTTCTAGTGCCATTTATTTTATTATTTATTTCTGAAGTTCATAAACTTTAAGAGGTTTTAATGACATTGTAGATCTTTGAATATTGCCGACTTAAGTGATTAGGAACTTAGTATTTTAATATTCTTCCCTGATCTATGTTTCACTGATTCTGTTCAGAGTTAATTAGAAAAAGCTTAAAATTGGTAATGAACAAGTTTTGGTAAAAAAAGTTTTCTTTTTATTAGAATTATACTGAAGAGTTAGCATATAATGCAGACTTCTTAAATTGCAAAGACTTGCTGAACAGTGAATCTATTTCCAGGTCACTTTTTCAAGTTAGAAAATATAGACAGATAGATAGATAGATACATAGATAGATAGATAGATAGAGATAGAATCTACTATTATTTCTTCTGCATTTAATCATAATGCAAAAAAAATCAAAAATATTTATGGCTTCTGACAGCAAAAATTTGAAGGTATTCAAGAATATATTCATTTCTTCTTCAGTATTTCATGTTTCTAAAATGTATTGATTATAATTATAAATGTTTATAAAATTATATTGATTCATTATGTTCAAATGTGTTCTAAACATTAAACGTGTTCATTCAAAAGAAGTTTGACTTTTTTAGTTATAAGGCAAACAAGAATCAGAAGTCTTCTTCAAAAAAACTGCAATGACTACAGTAGGGATGAGTTGGATATCTGTTTGGCCTCTCATGTCCAGCATTCATTTTTTCCTTTTTAGAGTAACAGCACTTCAGTCCCCTTTGGGTAAGGGGCATGTCTTCCTTCTCTCTCACACATCTTTCTCAACCACTGATACCTCTAGCATCACTGGGTCTAGCAAACCACATGACCCAAAAATGCAGAGATGCTTACATTATAACTTAGACCTGCTACAGAACACTTCTTTGCTCCAGGCCTAACTCAAAGCTAGCAGCCTTTTGTATCATTGTGTATATGGGGTAAAGCAGTGTCCTGGGGTATGGAACGTTTCCTATAGAGTCTGAACTTATTCCAAAATGGACCACATAGTTGGAAGTAAAGCACTCCTCAGCAAATGTAAAAGAATGGAAATCACAACAAACTGTCTCTCAGACCACAGTGCAATCAAATTAGAACTCAGGCTTAAGAAATGCATCCAAAACTGCACGACTACATGGAAACTGAACAACCTGATCCTGAATGACTACTGGGTAAATAACAAAACGAAGGCAGAAATAAACATGATCTTGAAACTGATGAGAACAAAGATGCAACGTACCAGAATCTCTGGGGCATATTTAAAGCAATGTGTAGAGGGAAATTTATAGCACTAAATGACCACAAGAGAAAGCAGGAAAGATCTAAAATCGACACCGTAACATCACCATTAAAAGAACTAGAGAAGCAAAAGCAAATACATTCAAAAGCTAGCAGAAGGCAAGAAATAGCTAAGATCAGAGCAGAACTGAAGGAGATACAGACACAAAAAACCCTTCAAAAAATCAATGAATCCAGGAGCTGGTTTTTTGAAAAGATCAACAAAATTGATAGACTGCTAGCAAGACTAATAAAGAAGAAAAGAGAGAAGAATCAAATAGACGCAATAAAAAATGATAAAATGCATATCACCACCGATACCACAGAAATATAAACTACCATCAGAGACTACTATAAACACCTCTATGCAAATAGAAAATCTAGAAGAAATGGATAAATTCCTGGACACATACACCCTCCCAAGACTAAACCAGGAAGAAGTTGAATCCCTGAATAGACCAGTAACAGGTTCTGAAGTTGAGGCAATA